>NW_011499887.1:487643-646838 GCF_000495115.2 Populus euphratica
CTTTCCCTTTCTTCTCTACTTCTCTTTGTTCTCTTGCAAAGTTAGAAACGGTGCTTCTACATCACAAAGTAAAAAGGTGGGTACGCTGATTTACCCTTTTGTATTTTATTTTATTTTTTTAAAAGGAAGAGATCTTATTAGAAGGGGGATCAATGATTTATATTCAGGGCCCTGCATCTTGATTTTAAAATTTTAAATTAATAAACCATTAATTTGAAAGTGCTTTTGTTTCTAATGAATTTGTCTAGCTTGTGATTATTTAATATTTATTGTTAGATTTAAGAGTATAAAATGTTGATTCTTTGGGTTTTTGCTTCTGTCAATAACAGGAACTTTCAAGTAATCCAAAGCCTTATGTTTGTTGGCATTAGCTGTAGATTGATTTAATTGAGAGTTTGCAGGACAGATTTTAGCAATTGATTTACTTTACAACTGTATAAGTTCCATCTATTGCAGAATTCGCATTGACTTAGAGAAGTCAGGCCCGGATCCATAGCTTTCCAAGAACTTCATCTGTCTGTGTATATAGGAATATTGTAAACTTAAATAAATCAATGAAGAGAATACAAATTCCAGATCTCTTTCTTTCTTAACAATATTGGTGTTTTTTTTATTTGGTTTACTAGAACAAGTTATCTGTAATTTTTATTTCATCGTAGTATGTTCTCCCTCTCCTTATATTCCTTAGACTAGACCAAGTTATCTTCTCCCTCTGCTGGTTTGGAGCTATCAATTTTTTCAATTTTCAAAGCAAAAATATCAACCTAAATTGAACCAAATCAATTTGATTTAAATTGATTTTTAGTTTAGTTCATATCTTATTTTTTAAGAATTATAAATTTTATCTTGATTGGAATTTCTAATTAAAATCAAACTGAACTAAATCAAAATATAATTACCTTGTATAGTGAAAATTTATCCAAACACTTCTTCGAGTGGCTACATTGAAGAAAGCAACTTTAGTATTGAATCATGAGTGAAAAACCCATAAACTTTCTTCAAAGAGTGGTACACAAGAAGTTTTTCTTTTTCTTTCCATGCTATTGGATTATTTTTAAAACAAAATTAAAATAAAATTTTAATATATAGGGATTGAATATATAGTTTCAAAAACTATAAGCACTTATGTAAATTAATTTTGCTCAGCTACAAATATTAAGTTATAATAAAATATATAAATGTATTTGTTCCAATATTCAAACAAATACAAAGAAAATTACTCTTGCTAATTTCAGTGAATTATAGTTTGGGAACTTCTCTTCTAAAATCTACATTTTGCATTCTGTCGCTGTTTTTATTATGCGAGCAGTTTGCTTAAACCAACAAATAGCAATTCAACCTTTCCAAATTGGTATGGAGTGAAACAAAAATAAAAGATGAAATATTACATATATATTTGTTCACTTGTTCACGCCAAGAATTAAAACCTTATTATCCAAGTATCTTAAAGCTGATAGCTGAGTTTAAAGTTAACATGAGGCATTTGAAAATTTACATACTCAAATCACAAAAACAGAAGTAATACACATAAATTAAAAAAATAAAAGTTTGCAAGCTAAAAATGTAATAATTGTTTTTGATATCAAATAATTTATTTAGAGTTTATCTTTAAGATTATTTAAAGATAAGATGTAGTCTCATTTAGGCTTATAAACTAGTCTGAAGACATTTATTATATCATTTAATAAATAAATAAAAACTCTCAATAATCACTTATTTTTATTGAGTTTTTTTTTAATATGATAATAGTATTTTATCTAATTTGTTTAATTTAACAAATCTTCTTAACTTCAAAATAAACCTAGGCATATGTAAGGAAAAAATCTCATTTGTGGACTATAATTATAGAGTTAGTGTTAGGTTTATTGTCATTAATGTGTAGCAATCATTAATGAACGGCACCATCTATTGACTAATATAGCAACCCATACCAAACGTCAACTTTGATAGCCACCATTGTTAAACTGAGCTAGAGTTGGTGATACCATTATTGCCTATAAATAAGCACTAGGAGAACAGCACAAAATGAGAAAGTGAAAAAATCACAAATGTGAAAAATATAAAAGAGAAAGATGAGTGGTCGTCAAGAGCAGTAATCTTGTTGCTTTGTTTAGTAGTGTGTAAGAATAGAGAGAGTTAAGTTGAGTGGAAGTGATTCTTTTTCTCCATGTGTGTTGTAACTCTTCCTTTACCTATCTCTAATAACATGAACTTCTTTTATGGATATAGTTGATTTATCAAACCACGTTAAATATGTTAAGTCTTTAATGAGTAATAATTAGGAACACTACTGGTCCACAAGAGAGAAATCTCTAATAGTTAGGCGGTGTAAGATTAATTATAAAATTAAGCTCCATTCCGGTTGGTTGATCATCTTAGAAAATCAAAAGATTTTTTTGCCAACCAAATAACCCATAAAATGCCTTGACCAAACCTTTTTATCTTCATGTTGCCGATGCAATTCAACTCCTTCCAGATTTGAAAGAAGCAGCCAGACTTGATATAGTTCAGAAGTGCTTAGTTGTCTTTTCCAAGTAGGATTCCAAGACCTAACTTCATTGTTCCAGTACCCCATTTCAATAATTCTACTTGCTGGATTGAGGAACAAAACATGAAGCCGATGGAATAGATATTTAAGAATGCCACAATCTAGCCATCGGTCATTCCAAAAACACAAAAAGATACTTTCTCATTGTCCGTTTTGTATCTAACACTTTCTCTGATTGGAGCTGAACTGAATTCTACTGTATTGGTTACAAAATGAATACCTTGTCGAGTATCAGATAAAGGAAGATTGAAAGAATGGAGCCCATCCTCAATTGTGCGTCTATACTTCTGGATTATGAAATCTTCCCAACCTCCCAATCTTCTATGCTTCTTGATTATGAAAGCCATTTCAAATATATAATTAAAAGTGACTAATGGCTTTGCAATTTAAAATGATGATATCAAGGGCCTAGAATCGTCATCAAAGGGGCAATCCAAAAAATTTAAATAAATAAATAAAAAGGCTCTCGTCACTCTCCAATTTTGCTGCCTTTTCATTTTAAGGACAAATTAAAACTATATTATATGCTCAATGTTTCTAATCCTCTTGCTCTTGTTGTTTGTTGTTAATTGTTGATGGTTTAATTAAGAAATCATGTGAAGATGCAATGGATTCCTCTCATAATTCTTTAAGTAAATGGAGCACCCATACCTTCCTATCCCCCAATTAATTACTCCTATAACTTTTGTAAATGTATGTGCGTGTGTATCCTACTACTAAATCCTATAGTGCAAACGTTTTGGGATAGCAATCATAATATCAATGACTAATTACACAGTGCTTCTTTTGAGTGCTAGGTAAAAAGAAAATTAAAATACTCAATAACCAATCATCAATACTTATTTAATTATAGATCTATTTTAAAGAGAAGCATGCATAAAGATGAAAGAGGAAATCATACGTACCCTAACTTATCCAAAATCATAAAAATATCTCAATTTAAGTATAAAAAATATATATAATTTTTATTTTTTTTCCTCCCTGCTACTTATTTTTTATCTAACTACCGTAGAATAAGTATTCGTAATTACTTTATTAATACCATAATATTTTCTGGCATTTTCTCCATATTTTTCATCCGATTTTTTTGTCTGAATTAGATAAAAAGTTGCCTTCTCTTCCCAGTTTCCGACAAAATAAACATGCGTGGGGAGTTTTCATCAATGAGAAAAGGTATTGATTATATAACCCATCTCAAAAAACCCTAAACGCCATGCTTGAGGTTATGAAGGTTTGGCTTTGCTCGTCTCTTCTTTTCTTCACTGGTAAGCCGTAAAGACAAGCACATTGTAACGTCTGTCACACTAGGGTTCGAATATTCCTAAATCAACAATTTAAAGGAATTTATGGAATAATTAACATCATGACCCAATCCAATGGAAAAGATGGATCTTTCTCTTCATTTGCTGGTCAGGTGCCGGCTTAGCTTTGTTTGCTGCCATTCATCAAAAACAAATAGCTGGTTACGATTTTGCATAATTTTCATTGTTTATGGGGTCTTGAAACTACGTGTCAGTAAATTTCGGATAGTCCATGGAGATAAGAAGGTGGACAGGCAGACATAAAATATAGCCAGCACAGAGCTAATTATTGTGACAACCTAACCACCACCTTTCGGCTCCCCTTCAAACTTTCGAACTCCACCAGATGATACCGTGAATTTATGGCATGATTATGTGCTGTTAGAGATTTATAAAAAAAAATTAAAAAAAAACTTGAAACAAAAAAAAAATTATGCAGAAAAGATTTTAGTAATTAATAATATTTAAAAAAAATTATAAAGTTAAATTTTTAACCAGTTTAGTATTAAAAAAATAAATTTGATAAAGATAATTTTAAAAAATAATTAATAAAAAAACATATAGAGAAACATTATAAAAAAAAATTATATTGGAAAATACTGTAATAATTCATAATATTTGTTTTTGAATAAATTACAAAACTAAATTATCAAACAGCTCAATATGAAAAAAACTAAAATTAACAAAGACAATTCTGAAAAAAAACAAAGAAAAAAACTATATAGAAAAACATTATAGTAATCAACAGTATTTTAAAAAAAACTATAAAGCTAAATTCTCAATCAACTCAATATTAAAAAAAATCAACAAAAATAATTCTGAAAAAAACACAAAAAAAAGATAATTTTGAAAAAAAAAACAAGTGGAAAAAGTTAAAATTTAATTCTCAATCACTCAGTATTAAAAAAAATCAATAAAGATAATTAAAAAAAACATGTGGAGAAATATTGTACGAAAATAAAAACCATGTAAGGTAAATATTATAGTAATCTATAATATTTTTTATAAAAAAACTACAAAGCTAAATTATCAACCCGCTCAATATGAAAAAAAATAAAAGAATTGTTTTGGAAAAAAATCATAAAAAAAATTATATAAAAAACATTATTGCAATTCACAATGTTTTTTTAAATGACAGAGTTAAATTCTTAACAAGTTTAATATTAAAACAATTAGCAAAAATAATTTAAAAAAATCATACAATTTTTTTTTAAATCAATCATGAGAAAAAAATAAATATATAAAAAAACTAAAAATATTATTATAATGAAGTTTTTTAAAAAATCAATCATGAGAAAAAAACAAATATGTAAAAAAACTAAAAATATTATTATAATGAAAATAAAAGGCGTGGGGAAAGTTACATTATTTTCCCCACACATTTTAAAGTATTATTAATTTTATATAGGGAGATTCCAATCTCTATAATGAATATCGAAAATATGAATTTATTAGCATTAAAAATAATTTTTTTTACTATCATTGGAATATGATTAATTGATTAAAAAAAATTATTTTAATGTGATTATTTTTAAAATTTAAAATTTAAAACATGAAAAAAATAAAATTTTGTATCAAAAACTAAAAAAAGACATAAAACAAATTTAAAGTAGAATACAAGGATTAAAAATAACTTTTCGAAATAAATTTAAGATAGGTCATTTTGGATTTTTTAAATTATATTTTAATATTATAAATTTAAATCATATTTTATTAAATTAAACCGCAATCAAGTTCTAAATACCTTCACATTTCAAGGGAATGCAAAGAATAGAAGCCGGTCACTTAAAAAAAAATATAAACTATAACATAAAATGATAAGTTAAATAAAATACCATTGAAATCCACAATTAGATACGAGGGGCATTACAATGAATATACTTCAATAAAATAAATAAGGTTCTGTGTATTGATATGGTGTCTTTATGATGGATTGTACACATTATTATTTGCAATAAATATTTAGCTAAGAGTGAGGACAAAATTTCAGATAAACCAGAAGATTAAGTGCTGTGATGATGAATAACCTGAAAGTTATTGTTCTTAGTGGAAAATCTAATCTGACATCCAATCATCGCTGGAAATCGAGAAACCTAGCTGCCAATACTAAACAAGAGTTCGAAAAAGTCAAGTTATTCAACGTCCACGTTATCAAGAACAGGAAAGTTAAGCCTTTCATTTCCTTTTTCTGATAGGACTTGACAGAATTACGCTACCCAGATCATGATATTGAATGTCCATTCCCTTGACTTATCATGTTCTCCCTTGCAATCGACTCCAGAAAAGTTGCTTTCATTACTCTAGCCATCAACCAAGAGAATATTTAACAAATTTTGTATGGTTAAGTGGTTGTAGTCATGCCCCCAATTCTGAATTCTGCGACTGCAAGTTTAGCACAGCTCTGTCAGAATCTGGGCTATGCTTAGAAATACAGATTGTTCTTTTCATAGTTTGATAAAAAAAGCATTTGACTTTCAGGAGTTCAATTATATGATTTCTTGGTTTGCAATCATAAGTAAAAACATCGAAACTCCTCCATTCAGTAATTTGATTTCTTGAGCATTTTTGAGAAGTGGGGGAAATTAAGAATTAAACGTCAACTTAGTGAGGGTAGAGCAAGAAATGGTGCAAAGGGTGGAATTTGGAGGTTGTGGAAAAACCCTCCACAATTGACCTGTGTCTGTATTTAAGAAATTGAATGATGGGTTTTTTTTTTTGTTTAAGTTTTAATAGCTAAGTTATTTTGATTGTTTATTCATAAATATTTTATAGAATTATATTTCTTCTAAAAAAAACTGGTTTCTAAATTTTTTTGAATGCTTTAGGAATTTAATGGTTGAGAAGTTTTTGAAATCTTTTTATCCAAAACATTTTGAATTTCTTATTCCTTAAGAACGTTCAAGATTTTAATTTTTATTAAATTCATTTTTTTATTTGTTTAACATTTTAAACTAGTGTTATTGTGATTATTTTTTTTTATTTTTTTTTCTTACAACTATGCTTTTTTGAGAAATATTAATTTTTTTATTCTTAACATTTCAAAACTTTTTATGTTTTTATAGAAAATTAATTTTTCTATTCCTTTAAACTAATATATGAAATTTTAATTGGTAGTCCTGTTACAACTATTTTGAAATTTTAATTGGTAGTCCTGTTACAACTTATTATAATTTATTTTGATTAAATTAAATTATTTAAATTTTACAAACAACGTGTAATCTTTGACCAAATCTTTTATTTTGTATCATGAGCATATCCTCCCATTATATGAAGAAATGGGAGATTATAGGGTATTTTACCATATTTTTTTAAATATTTTTTTTTAATTCGACACTCACTTTCTTTGTTTTTCCTCACACTCCATAATTGTATCCTATCATTATACATTATTTACTATTTTATTTAATTTTATTTTTGATTTAAATATTGTTTTAGTTTATAATAATTCTCGCATACTTAATAACATGCTTGATTATTCGTTAACGCTTTAATTACCATTTGAATGGGCTTTGCACCCTTTTTAACATTTTATTTTTCAATCCTTGTTTTACACTCCTCTTAGCATATTTAATATTGAATTAGTTTGTTTTTTAATCATTTAAAAAAAATCAAATTAATATTTTCTTATGCTTAATTTTTTATGATTTTGATGTATTAATATTAATATTAAAATATAAAAAATAAAAAATATCATTTTAACATATTTTTAATTAAAAAATACCTATGAACCTGATTTTCTTTTTCTTCTCCTTCATCACCTAATTCTTTGAATTGGTTTAAAAGTTAATAGCAGCTTCCCTTTCACGTCTCCCTTGCTTGCCCTTTTGGTTTCTTTGCTGTTAGAGAGTGTAGAATGTATGATAATATCTCTTGCAACCCTCTCGATATAAGGACAACCTTTCTTCATTTATGAAAATATGCCTTCACAAACAATGAGCCATAGGAAGGTTTCCTCACATGGAAGCATACCCTTTTCATGGGAAGACTCACCTGGAGTCTCCAAGGTCATCCACAAAGAATACACAATAGATATAGGGCTAAATGCCGATAACATATCATCCCCTACATCCCCTATTTTGTTTCCTCATGACTCCGATACCTCCTACAAGGTCTTAGGCAGTCATGGCATAAAAATTCCTCTCCCACCATGCGTTAGCGCGAAGATAGAGCCTCCACGAAGAAGCAAATCAGTGAAAGGGTTTGGGTGGTGGCAAGAAGACCCTTTCCTTGCAGCTTACAAGGAATGCACAAAAAATGCGAGAAATGGCAAGATGTCAAGTCAGAGCAAGAAAAATGTCAGGTCTAAACTAAGGAAGAGCAGACTCATCTTTTCGTGCAAGAATTCATGTGATGTTCAGGATGATAATCTGGTTATGTTAGCTAATCTTCCTGCTATCCCTAGAGATAGAGTTCGAGGAAGATGAAATATATTTGGATTGGACTAGGATTAGTTTCTCTAGTCAAATTAAATTCTTAAACTAATATATGAAACAGTATTGTGTCTGCATTCTTCCTTAAAAGAGATTTAAACCCATTGCATGTGTGATCCATCGATGTTGTTCATAGTATTCTACTCTTAAGTTACACTACTAGAAAATCAGACAGTGCTTTCTCGGCATTTAAAGAAAATTCTGTCGATATTATAAATTGTCGACGGAATATCGTCATCGTAAACTCTCTCATTAATTGGAGTTTTTATTTCATTAGTAGTAATTTCTAATATTGATAAAATCATCAGTTTCATTAGTAATTTCTAATATTGATAAAATCATCAACGAAATATTCCATCAAAGTTTTCATTTTTTTTTTTATGATCCCTTGCCCAACAATTACTCACAATAAACTTATAGCCACAACAAAAAGATTCTTTTAGCATCTAATTTCACTGTCACTAATATTCATATAATTCTACTATTGTTGCTACAAGAATTCTACAATCAAACTTACAAGAAATGTATTGTCAAAACAAAACCGTTTGAGCTTACTGAGAGTTTGAGAGCACTAGCCTTTAAGATCTATGAGGAACTTTTTGTCTAAACAATGCTAAATAAATTACACAGATTTATGAGTTTTCACAATTAAAAGATTTAAATGCGTCATTTTTATAATGACATAAACAGGATTTATACACAAAATTTTAAAAAATAAAAATAAATAATAAATTAAAATTCTATAAAGAAATCATTAAAACATAATCAAATCAACACACACCTTGTGCATCACATCAAAGATGTCGAGAAAGGTAGAGAGGGAGGAAAAAATCATGAACAAGAAAGTCTAAGAAAAGAAAAAAAAAGTTATACTTATAGTTGCACTTAGTTTAACCTAATAAACCAATAGCTTTGGTCAGTAACTTCAATATTAGGTGTCTCTTCATAATCATTTTAGTAGTGTTATTATTAGATCTGACTTATTTTTTTTTAATACATGACACATGATGAACACAATTCAAAAATTTTATCAATATAATTATCATTTTATCATTATCATCACTACTAATAACCACACCACCAACACTTTCTTTTATTAATATAATCATTATTTTATCACCATGTCATCATAACTTTTTGCACCTCTACTATGAAAATACTAACCATCACCATCACTGGTCATTGTTATCACCCCACGATCACCATCATTAGTTGTCAAATCATAATCATTACCACAACAAACATGCATCATTATTAGCATTAATATTATTACCAGCATAACTATCATTATAAATATTATCATTATCATTACTATCATTATCATTATCTCTATCATAAATATCATAAATTTTTATATTATACTATCATCAATAAATATAGCATCAATTAATACCCTAATTGTTATCGATTACACATTAAACTAAATTTCCCTAAATTTTCAACAAAACCCATAATTGACTAAAATTAATTGGTTCTCAAATAATTACCTATCATTTCTTCAATTCAAGTTAATTCAATCTAAATTAATATATTTAATTATTATCAATCTCACACAAAATCAATTTTCCCCTATTTTCCAACTTAACCATTAATTAACATAAAATAATTGGTATCTATTAAATTACTCATCATTTCTTCAATTCTAACATACTTAAGTTACAAAATCAAACTCAACTTCATCAAATAACAAATTAAGTCTATTTTTTCAAGTTTCAAAAAAACCCTTAAATACAAATTATATATTAATATAACAAAATTATCATTATAAAAAAAACACTTAAATATATAATTACAAATACTATAAACAAATTTTAATAAATTAACTTAAAACTTAAATAGGTTAAAATATAAACGGATGAGTTTGCTTATTTTACGTAGTGAAGCATGAAATGAAATCAATGAAAGGAAGTTGGTTCTATGATAGAGGTTATAAGAATGTTGACGAGTTGGGTGACTAGATTTGTGAGGGGCAGTCAAAATTGCTTAAATGGAAGAGAAAGGGTTATTGTAAAATAAAGAAGAAGAAGAAGAAATGGTATGAAGATAGCATTGTTGGGTTTTAATTCATTTTAAAATCATGTGATGGAATTTTTATTAGTAATTTGACATTGTAGCAATCCCAACAAGTTGCCAACATATTTATTTTGATTTTATTTTTATTTCATTGATGCTTTCATCGTAAATTTTTCTTTGTAATTTTTATAGTAAATAACAACGAAATATTTTTCATCAGCACTTCTGTTATTTTTTTATAATATTTTCAGTTACACTTGCATAATTGATGTTAGATTTAATATAAAACCATCCTTGTAACTTCATTTTATAATTTAAAAGTGTTAAATATAGTTTTTAACACTTAATAATCAAATAATAAAGAATTGTTTTTTATTTAGATTTTTGACAGGTCCATTATCAGCATATATATTGATAAATATACCGATTACGTCCTATGTAGCTTTTACAAATCGAATTATCTTTCGGTATTTCATTGCTGGTAGTTAGTAGTTAGTAGTTTATAGTTAGCAGTTTATACTAAAAAAATTCACCAAGTGACCTGAAAGTCAACCTGCTAGCCGGACCCAAGATATGACCCATTCACAAATAATAACAACTTGTGGATCCAAATAAATAAGTGGGCCAAGGTGATCAAAAGCCCAACAACTAAGGATGGTAATGTAATTTCCAGCCCTCCATGAATGCTCTGTATATATAACGCAGCAGAGGTAGGGTTTGGAAGGCATGGAGGAGCGGCAGCCACCTCTAAAGTCTGAACTCTTTTAAAACCAAGGCGTCCCGCTCTTCATTTATTTGTGCTTGATTGCTCTGTATATATAACGCAGTAGAGGTAGGGTTTGAAAGGCATGGAGGAGCGGCGGCCACCTCTAAAGCCTGAACTCTTTTAAAATCAAGGCGTCCCGCTCTTCATTTATTTGTGCTCCGTAACTTGTATTTTTTAATCCTTTTTCCCTTTAGTTTCTGCTGCCTCGAGAATGATTGCTCATTTTTGTGTCTGATAAAACTTTGAGGCTGTGATGACTGCTTACGTTTCTCGATCCTGAATATCATCATGCTAGCTCTTACACGGACCAAAGTGAGAGCTAGTTTTTCATTTGTTGACAGCATTTGTGCGTGTCTGAGCCTTTCTTCTGTTGATTTCAATTTATTTTTTCTATATTTTTATCGGTTTTGGATTTTGAAATTGTGAAGTCTGTTTGGTTTTGGGTTGCAATGATAATAAGATCAATTCCTCGTACTGAATAATTGCTCAATTGGGCATGACGGACTCTTTGCACCCATAGAATCTGAGCTCCCATTTCCGTTCCTTCAAAATCAAAAAATTGTTTCTTTGTGTTGTTTTTGTTTTGGATCATGTACACTATGGATTTAGTGTTTGTGATTGTGTTAATTGTTTTTTAAATGTTTTTTATTTAAAAATATGTATTAATATAATATTTTTTATTTTTTAAAATTTATTTTTAACATAGTATATTGATATAATTTAAAAATATTAAAAAATTAATTTGAAAAAAACTCAATCATAAAATCAGATAAAAAAATCTAAAATTAGACATTAAAATCAGGCAATATATAGGTCTGCCCATTGCAAGGGCAAGGTAGGTTATGGGCGTGGCGAGTGACTCTAAAAATAATTTTCAAAAATTAAAAAGATACTTTTTTATGAAATTTTATTTTTTAAAAAAAAAATAATGGGCCGATTGTTGGTTTTGATCGTTAAGCTTGGATTGGTTGGTTCCTTGATTCAACATGGTTTTTTATTGGAACTTATTTTCCTAGGAATTCGACAGCGAGTTTCAATCTTTCTTTTCCTTTGTTAAAATTTAAAAAATAATAATAATTTTTTTAGTTATTTTATATCAATTTAATGTGTTAATAAAATAAATAAAAATTATTTTAAACTATATTTTTAAATTGAAATATACAAGTGAGGAAGTGATAAGTAACTTTATTAATAATATTAATTGCTAACTTGTGAGTGAGGAATTGATAACTAATTTTATTAATAATATTGATTCCTAACTTGTGAGACTCTTTTAAAACTCTGAGATAAATCTAGGTGGAAGTCTTGAAAATAAATGAGAACTAGGAGGCCCAGAAAAAACAGTATCCAATAAAGTTAAGTTATTGCTTTACTTTGAAAAACGCGTTTTGTCAAAAAAAATTAAATCTATAAGAGTAATAAAGTTTAAAATAGATAATACATGACAAGTTAGGTTAAATTATAATAATTTTTATACTTTATATTTTAAAATAAAGGGTAATGACTGGATGTAAAAAATAAACAATTGAAACATTTCGGAATTACAAGGAGACAAATTTAATAGTCATGTCATGAGATCACGAGACAAATTTAATAGTCATGTCATGAGATGCTCATTAAGAACAACAATCTTTAATAGTAATTAATATATTCTTATATAATCTTATTTTTTATATTGCAAAATATTAATCAATCGCAATTAATATCTTCTCGTATAATTGAGGAAGAAGTTATTTTTGCCGGATTTTGCAGGGGATTTTTCAAGAAGAATTCTCCATCGATTAGCGGTCAGGTCGTAACTCCTTAGCCATGTAATTTGCCTTCCAGACGAAGAGCTCTCTATCATATATTATTATATGATAATTAAGAGTGCTGTCTATTAGTAAATAAACACACTTCCACGGCTAAACGTGGTGTTTTTTTGCACATTTTTTTGTGGGTTAATAAGCTTAAACATCCTCTTAATCTGACTGTGTGGATGTACAATTCAAACCAATTTAATTTTGGATTTTAAGAAGGGAAGTGAGCAGTGTATCCTATATTGTTGTAAATGATTTATTGGTTATGTGTTAATATAAAAAATGTATAAAAAATATTATTTTAATATGTTTTTAATTAAAAAACATTTCATCTCATCATACTAAACACATAAAAAATCATATTAATAGATATTTAGGGTAAAACAGTGATTATACTTCAAAGTATTTTTTATTTGAAAATATATTTCTCATCATACTAAACATATTAAAAATCATATTAATGGATATTTGGGAGTAAACTAGTGATTATGGTTATTCAAAAGTATTTTTTATTTGAAAATATATTAAAATAATATTTTTTATATTAATATATTAAAAAAATCTAAACAGGATTTTAATCACATTTCCAAATTTCTAGGAGAAGCTTCACCGTGGCTATGAGAACGTTGTCGTTTCTCTACCGAGTGAAGTCCAAAACAAACATGCCACCAGCATAACGCCATAACCGCAGCGGCCTATATCTCGAGTTAAGGTCTTCAAGACATGCCAACGTGTCGTTGTCTTGTACTTGCAAGAGTTAAGGTATGTCACGTGTCGCACCCAAGGCAACGGCCCCGCGGTGGAATGGCGCCTTGCGCCTTCTGCTGTCACGGGTTCGAGCTTTGAAGTTGCATGCTTGTCAGCCCCGTGCTGCCTTACCTGCCTGCTGGGTTTGCAGGGTGTTCAGTGGGCCGTGAGGATTAGTCGTGGTGCGCGTAAGCTGGCCCGGACACCCCACGTAAATCATCTTCAAGACATGCCAACGTGTCGTTGTCTTGTACTTGCAAGAGTTAAGGTATGTCCTGTAGTGCGCGGTGGACGGTTTGCTTTATTACATAATCATAATCCATACATGTCCTCAGTTTTGGAAGTTTAATTATTAGAATTACTTGATAGTTTGAAGTCCTAGGGTGGGTGCATTCCAGCACATGAGCGCACACTGGACAGTACTGTGCTTGATTTTGCGAGAGAGTTTCTTTCTTGAATCTGATGAATTTGTTGGTAAATAGGTTACCCAGCAACTAGAATACTGGTTTTGCGCCAAGCACAGCTTTAAAAACTAATTTGACTTCGTGGGTTAGCTCGTAACTTAAGTGATATGGGGCAACCCAGAGTCACCCCTGAAAGAACCCAATAAAATCTGTCAAAATCTATTGAATTCTGTTTTCAAAATGAGGTGATTTTTTCGTATTTTATAAAATAAAGAAAATTAAATTGATTTAAATCAATCCCTCTGATCCGTTACCTGAAAATTACTTCTGATATACACCGATTTGGGTTTCAAAAACGAGGTCGACTGTTTGTGTTTTTCCCAAGCACCAGGCAATGCCAACTGATATCCCAGCAGATAGATAATTTTATTTTTATTATTAAATTTTAATGCACTCAACTAATTCCAGATGTCCTGAACTGATGAATAATTCAACTAATTCCAGATGTCCTGAACTGATAAATAATTTCTTCCCTTACATATCTGGATACAGCTAAGTTCATGTCCACACAATAATAATTTGGCAAGGAGGAGCCTCAACACAGGTCCGGTCTCAACAAATTTTCATCAGAATCGGGGTCCCAGCCCTTCGAAAAATCTACACTGATGTCAAGCCAGGGGGGAGGCTGGGACGGAAATTGTGAAATTAGGCAGTGGCTGGGCCAGAGCTGCTGAGAAAATAAATAAAAATAATAATTTAAAATTAAAAAAGAAAAAAGAAAAATCAGCTTTTTTCAAACACCACCCAAGGAACTTGCGGGGTCTGCCGGGTGGGCAGGCCTCAAGAGTTGCTCCTGTCTGGAGTCCAGGGAACTCCATCTCAATGTTCAATAGTGATTTCTTTTACGTACATATCCTTGAAGAACTGGGTCTGGAATGGATAGGACAGTGCATATCACATACTGGCCTACAAAGAATCAATGATCGATATGTATTTTTGAAGTTTAAGTATTATATTTTGCTTTTGCTATGGAGGATGATTCATCATCATCATCTTGACTCTTCTATCCCCACTGTTTTGATGTCTTGCCTCATGTACCATTCCCCCGGTTTCCCTCTTCTCCATTATTTTTCTCCTATTCAACATCCTATCATTGAAACATGCATCTCCTGACCCAATCTGATAATGTATTGTAAGCTTGCGTGAATGATGGGGTTATATACTTGTATTTCACAGAGATGCAGCAAATTTAGAAGGTTGAAACCATGGGAAAATATGACATTCAACTCAAACAAAGCAGGAGAAAAATTACTTTAATTCACACATTAAAGATCCCTACAGATCCATACATGCAAGAATGGCCGATACCTATTCAATTGGGAATCAGCCAAGCCTTTACATTCTAGATTTGAGGGGAAAAAACAAGCAACAAGGAGAAACAGTCTGCAGAAATTAATAAGATAGATAACTCCAAGCTTCTTCTTCACAAGTTTCATCCTAACCATTTTCTTGATTACAGGGATGGAATAGGGGATCACTTGCAATTATCGAACCAACCGCTTCCTCGTACAGACTAGCACTTTCATTGTTTTTCTTGCTCTCTGCTCTTGGGCTGCTACCTGAACTGCTATTTGAAAGTGAACCAAAAGTCGATTTCTGCAAGACTCCTGTTGGAGAAGATCCCAGCTGCGGACTGCCATCCCAACCCTCCCTTAAAAGGTCTAGAGCTGATGAGCTTTTGCAGGAATCCGCATGGCTGGCGCTGGTGGTCAAGACCTCTCCTAAAGGGCCGCCAATTGAAGTTCCCCATGAGATAGGTATCCAGTTGGCTTGCTTCTGGCTTGCTTCATTATGGTCACCGCTCACCCTTAAACCCATTTGTATAGGGTCAAACTCGCTAGATAACCTCAATGGTGAGAAGGCAAGTTTCTCTCGCAGAAGTGAGGATGACGACGACGAGAAGTCTGACGAGACCATTGAGATTGACATTGAAAGTTGGGTACAGTCAGATTTCAACTCTTCTGGCCAGCTAATGACAGAACGATTTGATTGGTCCTTCGGCCAGTCATCAATGAATTGACGAAGGGGATGCTGATCATGGCTTTCTTCAGCACTAAAGTTCAGAATAGACTCGTAGGGTTTAGAGTTGAAGTAAGAGCTCTTCTGCGATGGGTTGAGGAGGGAATCATAGGAGACAAGTCCAAGCTCTGCTTGAGAGCACTGTTCAGTTAGGATATCTTGTCTAGGAATAGAGAGAGTAGAATCGTCAGATTTCCGGTTCATAGTGGAAGACATCACAGAAACCCTCCGTGCATCTTGTGCTCTGCAAAAGACAGTACTTTTCTTAAGACCAAACCGATGAGTATAATTTAGTAATTTGCTGATTCAATGAAAAAAGTTTCTTAACAGTCAAATGCATCAACAAGATGTAAACAGGAACCATAACCTCCACAAATACATATTTTTCTACAAAAAAGCCTTCAATCCAAATGTACAAAGCAACCACAAATGGGGAAGCTATAATGAAGCCCATTGAAAAAGGAATCCTAAGTGTCAACTACCAGGACTAGTCACTGTCACCTAAGTAAAGATGAAATAATGGGGTCAACTTTATGGTAAAGTAAAAGGAAGAGAGTATGAATATACATGCTTTTAGAGAGAAATGCCATCTTATAGAACTTGAAAAGGATAACAAAAGGCAAATAAAACAAGCAAGCAAAAGGAAGCTAAAATGCACATTTTTTACCCGTTGACACGAGCATCTGCAGAAGAGTTCGAAGCAGCAGCCGGCTGCAAATTTTTCAACTGTTGCTGTGTGATCACAATGCTGTTCGAGGTAGCGCCACTGGTTGTAATCGAGGTTGACATGGAGTTAGACATTGGCACCACCTTTGAACTGGCAGTCCCAATAGCAGCATGGCCAGTCTGGCCTTCCACAGGCTTTCTTGAACGATGGCGGCCTCTGTTTATGTGCCTTTCACAATATTTTTGGTCAGCTACAGCATCCCTTGAGCACCGCCATTTCTTGCCATCAGTCCGACGACACCTTCCAGGCTCCTGATCAGTGTTGTTGCCAGGGTAACCTAGGTGGAAAGTGCCCCATCCCACTATGTAGATTGGGAAAGATGCATGAAAAAGAAAACAAAAGGAAATCAGTGAAATGAAATAGATCAGCCAAAAAAAGGGGAGGAAAAAAAAGACTATTTCACTCCAAACAGAATATTATTTTATATTTATAATTCGTGTGCATATATATTTGACATCATTTCAAAGATCATAATAAATTGAAAAAAGTAGGCTATTAGTCTCAGTACCAAACAAGAAAAATAAGACTCCAACACACACACAAGAAAAATTAAAAAAAGATAGCACGTGTTGATTCTTCTAACTATTTCAAAGGAACAGAAGAAGCTTACATGAACTGGGAGGGAATGATCCAGCAGAGGAAAAAGGTAAGCCATAAGGGTTGAGAGATTTCTTGAGAGGAATGATTAAATTGGAAGGCACAGGCACACGTGCAGTGATGTATTTGTAGATCAAGGCCTGGTGTTCAAGCTCCATCCACTGAGATGGAGTAAATGGTCCTCTAACCCCAGTAATAGGCCCATGCATGCTTGCATTCAAGTTTCCAGTGCCATAACCTGCAACATTAGATTAAACATTTCTTGCCTGTAACATTCAAAGAAGCTATATGTATATCCTTAATTATATTCCAAACTTGACATAGAGGAAAAAAAATAAACTATTGCATAAGTTTTGTCTGTGTACCGTTGATTTTCATAATTTTTCTAGCTCTTTCCCTCTTTTGTAACTAACATGTTCTAACACTGAAAATTAACCAAATCTAAAACAAAAATAACTGGCTTATAAGGGTGGGGGAAATCAACTTTTCCCTTTGACAAGACTCAAAATGTGAAATTTCTACTAAATGCCCATGAAAAGACCATCAACAGTACTTGGAAACAAAGCCATACGAGGATAATAGCAAAATCAACATTTTAGGTATGAATGTAACTAAAATCTGTCATTTACCAAAAACCCATTTCTTAAAATCAAACATCAAACAAAATCTCTATGCCAATTGTAACCCAAAGATGAGAACTTCAACCCCAACAAAAGAAAAACTTATGTACTTACCTGCACTTCTGCTAGCGGAAAGAGGTGCGTGCTGGTAGTAAGGAAAACTCAAGGCAGTGTGGTTTTGTGTGTTTCTCTCAACCAACCCAGCATCTTTAACGAGAAATGGAGTAGCTTCTGGTTTTGGAGAAGAGAAGCTTAGCATGTGCTCTTGTTGGCGAGAATCATTAGAAAACATGGAATTAGGTCTCAGCAAAGGAGCGGGTTGGTGCAGTGGCATTGTTTTGGTGGAAGAGAAATCATCAAGTTTTGGCATCTTTGAAGCCCTCCAGTAATCATCCTGAGCAGATGCAGATGCAGATGAGGATGGTCTTTCTTGCTTAGTTAACACAGATCCAAAAAACTTTGGTTTGGTCTCAGGAAGTGAGACATGAGGAGGAGCATGACTACTACTTTCAGGACCCACAAGACCCTCCAAACCAAGAACCCCAAAGTCCATGGCAATAAGCTACAAAAACTGTAAAATTAAAGCAGGAGTTCATGGCAAGAAAGTGAGAGTAAAAGAAGAATAAACTTTCATGTCTTGAAACAAAGGGAAAGAAAAGGAGTGGCGCATCTTAAGGGTGGGTTTTGCACTGTCTAGAGAAAGACTTTAGATTTAAAAAAAATAAAAACAAAAATAAAGGACTGAGCTTTGAGAAGGAAAATAAATAATTGGAGAGAAGAGAGAGGGAGAAGGAGTTGAAACTTGAAACTGAGGGAGCAGACAAGGCTACCAAACACACTCTCCGCTTCTCGGACATGCTGCCATTCATTGTTTTATAGCTGAAAAGGAAATTTTTTGGTCATCTTAGGGACACTTCAAGTTACCTAAATGTCCTTGGTATTTTAAAAAGAATTTAACGAGTGAACGTAACTGAGTTACATATGGGAGACCATAACCTCCAAGTAACAAAAACATTCTAGTACGAGAGGTTTGAGCTTAAAAAGATATGTAATGATGTTATTTTAAAAGTATTTTTTATTTAAAAATATTTTTAAAAATATTTTTATTTTTAATATTACATGTTAAAATGGTTTGAAAATATTTAAAAATATTAATTAAAAATTTTATTTAAAAAAATAATTTTAAAATAAAAAACAAACCTCGATATCTGCATCCACATAACGTAGCAACCACATACAAATAAGCTAAGAGAGATTCATTTTTAAAAAGGCTAGGCCCATGCATGCTTGCATTCAAGTTTCCAGTGCCATAACCTGCAACATTAGATTAAACATTTCTTGCCTGTAACATTCAAAGAAGCTATATGTATATCCTTAATTATATTCCAAACTTGACATAGAGGAAAAAAAATAAACTATTGCATAAGTTTTGTCTGTGTACCGTTGATTTTCATAATTTTTCTAGCTCTTTCCCTCTTTTGTAACTAACATGTTCTAACACTGAAAATTAACCAAATCTAAAACAAAAATAACTGGCTTATAAGGGTGGGGGAAATCAACTTTTCCCTTTGACAAGACTCAAAATGTGAAATTTCTACTAAATGCCCATGAAAAGACCATCAACAGTACTTGGAAACAAAGCCATACGAGGATAATAGCAAAATCAACATTTTAGGTATGAATGTAACTAAAATCTGTCATTTACCAAAAACCCATTTCTTAAAATCAAACATCAAACAAAATCTCTATGCCAATTGTAACCCAAAGATGAGAACTTCAACCCCAACAAAAGAAAAACTTATGTACTTACCTGCACTTCTGCTAGCGGAAAGAGGTGCGTGCTGGTAGTAAGGAAAACTCAAGGCAGTGTGGTTTTGTGTGTTTCTCTCAACCAACCCAGCATCTTTAACGAGAAATGAAGTAGCTTCTGGTTTTGGAGAAGAGAAGCTTAGCATGTGCTCTTGTTGGCGAGAATCATTAGAAAACATGGAATTAGGTCTCAGCAAAGGAGCGGGTTGGTGCAGTGGCATTGTTTTGGTGGAAGAGAAATCATCAAGTTTTGGCATCTTTGAAGCCCTCCAGTAATCATCCTGAGCAGATGCAGATGCAGATGAGGATGGTCTTTCTTGCTTAGTTAACACAGATCCAAAAAACTTTGGTTTGGTCTCAGGAAGTGAGACATGAGGAGGAGCATGACTACTACTTTCAGGACCCACAAGACCCTCCAAACCAAGAACCCCAAAGTCCATGGCAATAAGCTACAAAAACTGTAAAATTAAAGCAGGAGTTCATGGCAAGAAAGTGAGAGTAAAAGAAGAATAAACTTTCATGTCTTGAAACAAAGGGAAAGAAAAGGAGTGGCGCATCTTAAGGGTGGGTTTTGCACTGTCTAGAGAAAGACTTTAGATTTAAAAAAAATAAAAACAAAAATAAAGGATTGAGCTTTGAGAAGGAAAATAAATAATTGGAGAGAAGAGAGAGGGGGAAGGAGTTGAAACTTGAAACTGAGGGAGCAGACAAGGCTACCAAACACACTCTCCGCTTCTCGGACATGCTGCCATTCATTGTTTTATAGCTGAAAAGGAAACTTTTTGGTCATCTTAAGGACACTTCAAGTTACCTAAATGTCCTTGGTATTTTAAAAAGAATTTAACGAGTGAACGTAACTGAGTTACATATGGGAGACCATAACCTCTTTATTCTTTTTTCTTTTTCTCTTTTTCTCTTTTTTTTCCTCGGATTTTACTCCTATTTCTTCTGTGTTCAATAATAGGGCTGTATTTTTTCGACACCACGAGAATCTCAATCAAGATACAGGGCAAGTAAAGTTCCAGTGGTGAGAGCAGTTTTTTTTTTTTTTTTCCTGTAACTGGATTCAAACTTTATTATATACACCTATTACTTTGTAGTACTTGCAGAATGTTCAGTAAACCATGAGAATTAATCGTGGTGTACATAAATTAACTCATAAACCCCGTGTAGATAAAAAAAAAAAAAAAAAAAAAAAAAGGGGGCAAGACTCAGTCTCATTTAAAGAACGGTGAAATGACTGAATTGAATAACAAAGAATTAGGGTTTTTCGTGGTGTTGTGTTATAAAGGTCTCCTTCTAGCTTGTCTACACTAACATCTTTTCGTGTCCGGTCAATTCTCTGCGTGTGTGAGGATTTTCTCAGGAATTTGGTCAAAGCAGTCGTGCATGCTAGATTGCTAGTAAATCAGGCCCCTAAGCCTTCCGTCCTGCTGGGTTTCTCTTGCTTCTCCACGGAAAGATGCTTCTTCTAGGTAAATCAATACCCTCTCAACATCATGGAAGACCACATTTATAGAAGGAAGCGAAAAAACAGACAATTCTTACGGACACTGTTAACTCTTCCTAAAAGAGTTTGTGTGCTTACAAATTACTATTTATTGAAATAGTGATTTTTATTTTTTTAATTTAATTATATTTTTATATTATGAATTATATGTTTAGCAGATTAATCCAATTAGTTCAGATTTTTTAATTATTTTAATTTTATGTTTTAATATTAATCTAATTGAGAATTAAATTTTATAATATGTTTTATTTACTTTTCATTAGATTATCCTGATCTCATGACTTGAAAATAGTAATTAACAAATTAATCCAAGTTGACTCGGATTAGGTTTTGTCTTTTTCCATTGATTTTTTTTTTATTTTTTCAATTAATATTGTGTTTGATTGAGAATTGAGTTTTATGATTTGTTTTGATTTGTTTTTCATTAAATTATCCTGGTCTGATAACCCAAAAATAATGCTTAATGGTTAACTAGGGTTAACTTAACTTATTTTTTATGTTATTTTTTTAATTAAGATTTTTATAAATTTCATCATTCAACATTAGATCTGACATGAGAGATTGAGAATCAAGCATTATAATTTATTTTGACTTTCTCTATATATCATTATCTCAATCTCAAAATTAAAGTCGCAGATTTAACATGTTAACTCCGGTTAAATTAAGTTATTTTTTTATTTTTTTATAAGATTATCTCGATCCGATAACCTAGATCATGAGTTTGGTGAATTGATTTAAATTATTTTTTATGTTGTTTTTTTTTAATTTTTTTATTTCTTAATCTCATCATTAAATATTTGTATGGTTATGAATTAGAATTCATAATTTATTTTTATTTATTTTTTATAGGACTATCTCGGTCTTATAACCCGGTTTGCAAGTTTGACATGTGAACTTGGATTGTTTTTAAGGTTATTTTTAATTATTATTTTTTGTATTTATCCTTCAAAATTAGGTTAATTGAGAATTAAATTTCATAATTTATTTTAATTTTTATATAAAATTATCATAATCTTATAAATTAGATTATAAATTTAACATATTATCTCAGGTTGACCCCTCCAATTTAATATGTTGTTATTTTAATATTTAAAAAATATATCATCTTAAAAACATTTAGTCAAATATTATTTTTATAAGTTATATATGTTATTTTTAAATCCATAAAATTAATTGGATGGCATCAAGTAAACCCTTATAAGATTATTTTTTTTCACTAGAATAAAATAATATTTGAATAATTTTTCTTATGTTAATTTTTTTTTAACTAGACCCGCACTATTATCCAGTTCCATCTATAACAACAAGTGTTCGATAAAGGGCTGGTTGTTTCTGACTATTTATATCAGCACCCTGTTTCTGACTATTTTTTGGCAATGTCATTTACACGCTCAATTTAGGATGTTCAAGGCGGCAGCTTAGGCTGCCGGTCAAGATTTGCAGAAAGATTAGAATGTTCCTCCTCCTCCCTGTAGTGTTAGGAGAAATTTGCGGCAATAACATGAAAAGATATTTGTAGAAGCCCATTACACTTTCACTCTATAAGCAAACGTCTTTGTAATTTGAGAGAACAACACCTCTTTATCCGAGTATAAAATTAAAATGATTTTTTATTTGATTTGGTTTTTATTAAATAAAATAATTAAATTAGATTTTTTAAAAAAGCTAAAATCGGTTTAAATTGTTCGGTTTTGATTCTATTTGGTTTTTTAAAACAAAAACTAGTTTAATTTAATTTAATTTAATTTGGTTTAGTTATGATTTTATTTTTATATAGCTTGGTTTTTTGGGATTTGATTTATTTTTTTTATTTGAATTCGGTTTAGTTTTTTAATTTGAAATTTGTTGAAACTTCAGCCAGGCATGATATATTTGAATTCGGTTTGTTTTTTTCCTGGCAATTCGGTTTGGATTCCATTGTTTTTCAATGGAAGAATTGACTTCTTTTGCTTCTTCTTGGCTTCGTCATTTTTTGGGTCCAGCAGCCATTGTAATCTGAGGTCATTTTGTTGTTGGTTTCTAGTTTAATCGATTGGAGTGCGGATGTATTCCATCTTTCTAGATTTTTATTTTAAAAAATTAAATTACTATTTTTTAATATTTTTATTATTTTCATCAAGGATATCAGTTTGTTTTATCTGAAATGGTTGTGACATTTCATACTAATTCAAAAATTATAACAATATAGAATAATTTTTATCTTATAATTTTTATTTTATTTCAAATCTTGATTTGTTTAAGATTTTTTGGCTAAACTTTAATTAAAATGTTTCGATTTCATTCCACATGTTTTTTTTCGATTTTGAAAAGTTATTGAATCAAATTGAACCTAATTCAATTTAATTAATTAAACCACCCAGGTATAAAAAGCTTTTTTTTTATTATTATTTTCAATAATAATAATATTAATAATACTATTGAAAATTATTGTTACTATTTTTATTAACAATGATATTAATTTTTAAAATTATATTTCTCATTAATATATATGGCTTATATTCATGTTTTTTTTTTCAAGTTTATATTTTGTAGGAATTTGAGCAAAAAAAAAGGATTGTTTAAATCTCATTAGTCTTGATAACATTGATCTAGCTTTGTATTTAAAATATTTGTATTAAGACATTTTACTTTTATAATATTTTGATATTTTATTTAAGTTGAATTATTTTAAGTTAAAAATCTATTTAATCTTAACTATTTAAAAATATTTTAAATTTTAAAATTATATTTATTTGACACAGTGTTTGTATTGCATAATTTATAATTAATTTATCTTATATATATAACCCCGAAATGGGACACTGGAATATTATGAAACTGAAATATTTTATTTCAATTGAAAAAATAAAATACCTACTGAAAACGAAATTGACAACCTTGATTTTAATGTATTGAAATAAAAAAAATATTATTTTAATATATTTTCAAATAAAAAACATACAATTTAAATTCAATTTATAACTTATTATAATATATATATTTAAAATAAAATAAAAAATTAAATTATTGATTTGAAATATATAATTTTAAATAACTATAGAAATGAATTGAATTAATAATATTAATTATTTTAGTCTTAAATAATTTCTTTTTAATTAAAAAAAGAAGAAGAAGGTAGACATGCCTTATTGTTTTCTTTGGTTCCTTTTGTAGGCATGCCTTATTGTTTTCTTTGGTTCCTTTTTTCCCTTCATTTCTTTCCTTGCCCATGACATGATGGGTTCCTTTACCTCTATGCTGTACTTCTTCTTTACCCCACGCATGGTGACAGAAAGAAAAAGGAACGAATTTTATAGCAGTGAAGGATCAATGAATTGTCAACAACATGTTTTATTTTATTTTGACACAATGACGCAACACATTGTACTTACTTTGGATCTAAAGATGCAACCAAGCATCTTTCACCCAAGAAAAATAGAGAGAGAGATGTACTGTAGAGTGGTGAAACAGTCGAAGGAAGGAGATGCAAACATTCAATCTTCTAATGATTGAGCAATTTAAGATCCAAACTAGGAGCAGTGGGGGTTTGAGAAAGACGATGGAGGATTTGCTATTTTTAAAATATTATTTTTAATGTTAATTCTAATAGAAATTCACTTAAAAAAAATTCAAATCAATACTATTGAAAATGTTAAAAACTAAAAAATTAATTTAAATCTTGAAATTGAATTCGACTCCGAGCTTTCCAAACAGCCGCAAGGGATTTTGATTATTATTTTTTGTGTTTTGCAGGGGAACGAAGCTTTTAACAATTCAAAATATAATTAGCTTCAAGCAATACACATGGCTATAGCTATAGCTACGTACCATAAGGTAGATCTTCCTATAAAATGCATATGTTTTACTGTTGCATATAGATAGATTAATAATAAACAACTTGAACCTATAATTAAGGTCGGCAACGGACTAGCTAGCCTATCTACTTGTTATAAATTTCCTTAAAAGAGATGCATGTTCAAAGAGCATGAAAGTCCTCTCCGAACTCAAGCAATATTGAGCTCCAAGTGTTCATGCAAGACAAGCTGGATTCTAATCAGTATCTCGGGCAGCAGGTGTGAAGATCATATCTAGCTTGAAGATCACCATAAATGATCTTGATTCAAGCCCTTTGGTCTTAGTAAATGCAAGAGCAAGGGTCTAGGTTATTTTGGGTGCTATAGGGCGTGGAAAACCAAAGACTAGGCTTTATTAAAGTGGTGGAGGCATTTGAGGCCTTAGAGCTGTTCCATGTAGATGATCAGGCGTGGGTGGGTCATTAATCTCCAACGAATGTGATGTTTCTCTCGTATCCATTTCCTATAATCCTACTCTATTAATTGGTGCATTAATGTGCCTTTGAAAATTCGTGACCTTCCAAGAAATGTTCTTCGTCTTCTTCCCAACCCTCCAACAGAGCTGTGAAGTTCTCTCCTCTTTTCTGAGCGAGAGGTATGAGTCGCGGTGCTATTAATTAAAGAATATAGATATAATTCAGACAATTAAATAGTATTATTATATGTTGCTAAATATCCAGAGATTGGCCTCGTAGAAAAGATATTTATTGTGAGGTTATAAACCTACAACCACAAAGAAACCTCAAATTTAAGCTTGTAGCTAGTTTACAATTAACAATTGCACCATCTCCAAGAAAGATATAAAAAATAATTAGCTAAGGAAAAATCCAAAAAATTCCATTCTGAGAAATTTAACAAGTTTCATTTTCACGCCAAAGCTAGTCAATGGCAGGAGATGTCTGGTGTGCACACAGGCCATGGAATTCATTTCCATCATATTCAATGCTCTAGAAGCATGCTCATGTATATCTTGTTAATTATGAAAGTGGAAATACCAATAATTTACAAGCTTTTCAAATGTGATTTTTTAAAATTTTAATTATAAAATAAACATATCAAATGCTCATCTAATTAAATACACCAGAAATTATTTGTGTCAATAAATATAAAAAAATAAAATGTTAGCATGACTATTTGACTCGCCTAACTACGGGTTGAGTAATTTTTTTTTTTAACGCAGAATAATTAATATATAGATATTATTAGCATGTTTTAAAGTAAAAAAATATATTAATGAATAAAAAAATTAATACTTATATATAATAAAATATAATAAAAATCATTTACATTAATAAAAACATGTAAAATCTTAACCTCACTTTTAACATAATAGAGCAGCAGAATAAAATAATATTGTAATTACTATAACAAAAGCACTATTTCATCAACTTATTTTCTCTAAATAAATAAATAAAAACCAAAAAATTAACAATTTTAACACCACTACAATAAAAACAATTATTAAAATTTCTAATTATATCATTTCTACGAGAAAATACTATTTACTTGTAGTACATGTATAATATAATGTAAAAAGAAGGATTTTAAACTATTTTTTTTATTAACGTGGGTGTTTGAGCCAGCTTGCTCGCACCACGACTAATCCCATGACCCATTAGACATCCTGCAAGCCTAGTGAACAAATAAAACATCGCGAAAATGACAAGTATACCATACAAAAAATACCTAACAGAAATACAAAGAAAATAGATCTTCAACTCAACTCCCATTATAACTCAAACCGAAGTTCAAAGAAAAAAGAACTGCGCCAAGACCACTGAGCGAACCTGATAAGTGATTTTAAACTATTTACATGTATGAGTCGCGGTGCTATTAATTAAAGTATATATTTAATTCAGACATTTAAATAGTATTATTATATGTTGCTAAATATCCAGAGATTGCCCTCGTAGAAAAGATACTTATTGTGAGGTTATAAATCTACAACCACAGAGAAACTTCAAATTGAAGATTGTAGCTAGTTTACAATTAACAATTACACCATCTCCAAGAAAGATACAGAAAATAATTAGCTGAGGAAAAATCCAAAAAATTCCATTCTGAGAAATTTAACAAGTTTCATTTTCACGCCAAAGCTAGTCGATGACAGAGGATGTCTGGTGTGCACACAGGCCATGAAATTCATTTCCATCATATTCAATGCATCTAATTAAATACACCAAGAACCATTTATGTTAATAAATATAAAAATCAAAGTGTTAGCATGATTATTTGACTCGCCTAGCTGCGGGTCTAGTGATTTTTTTCAACGCAAAATAATTAATATGTAGATATTATTAGTATGTTTTTGAATAAAAATATAACTATAAATAAAAAAATTGATATTTATATATAATAAAAATTATTTACAGTAAAAACATGTAAAATTTCAAGTTAATTTTTAACATAGTAGAATTAGAGAATAAAATAATGTTACAATTACTATATAAAACACAATTTCATTAAGTTATTTTCTCTAAATAAATAAATAAAAACCAAAAAATTAACAATTTTAACACCACTACAATAAAAACAATTATTAAAATTTCTAATTATATCATTTCTACGAGAAAATACTATTTACTTGTAGTACATGTATAATATAATGTACAAGGAAGGATTTTAAACAAAATTACAACCTCCCAATCAAATATATTCTTTCGATGTGTTTCGAAATTGTTGTCTATAATTTAAATGTCAAATCATTAATTGTTTGGGATTTTAATGTTCAACTGCTCTCTCCTTCATTTATAATACCATATACTCCGAGTCTATCAAATAAATTTAGACCCTGTCAAATTTATTTATTGCCAATTTTTGATAAGATATGGTAGCATCCATTACCATCTCCCCAGCTCTCTCTCTCTCTCTCTCTCTCTCTCTATGTACTCTCAACTATAGAAATATCACTGGTCCAGTTTTTACATATCACTTTCATTTGCATATTGGGCTTGTGGTGGTCCAGCTCTTGCCCATGTGATAGAATCATCTAAAAGATTTCTTCACCCTGCTCTAATTACGACAATGCTAAACAAGCGAGGGGTTGTGTTTCATACCGTTTTTAATGCCTTTTGCTCCTAGTTTGCTGCGTTTTATTAGTGTTTTAGAACAAACAAAAAAAAAAAAATTATGTTGGAGGTATATGAACAAAGATATAAAATAAATCTATGTGAAAAATAAGAGAATTTTAAGTCAAGGTTGTTTATAATATGCAGACCACTGTTCAATATACAATATATGGATTCTAATTTCACTTCCACCGTTTGCTACCTTGTTTTGGGCTGCGTTTTTAACTGTTGTTAGAATGTATTTTAAAAGCGTGTTTCTTTTTTTAAAAAAAAATTAAATTAATGTTTTTTCAGTATTTTTTTTAATAATTTAAAAAAGACATTAAATTTCTTTAGTGTTCAATTTAATTGGGTCAAGTTTTTATTTAATGAATCGAGTGAAAACTTGACTTAGGTTTCATCCATTTTAAACCCTCCACTTCCTTTACAGAGATCATCCCTTGCAAAAGACCAAAATAAAGAAAAAAAACCAAGACATTGTCTTGTAGGGGACGGTGAGGGACACGGAACTCTTCATTCCTTCGGCCATTAACTATTTCATAGCAGCTGATCCGATACGTTGCCCTCGAACATAAAGTTGTGGAGCCTGAAAAGGAAGTGCTTGAAAAATCAAAGCAGTTAATTGCAAGATTTAGAAGTGAATACAGACTTTAAAGTCAATTGCCATCTTTCCATAACTAGCATGAAGAAAATAATACCAAAACATTGAAAAACCCTCCACGGACCAGGAAAACTTCTCAGCCTTTTTATTGGAATCCAGTGCGTTTTCCTTCTAGGACCTATCTTGACACTTCAATTCATCTCTATCCGTCTCGGCCTTTGGGGTAATTTGATTCATTTTGACAGCTGCAACAAGTTGGCTTTTATAGGGGTTTGGCTTTAGTGAATCTCAGGTACCACGCAGAGCAGTTTGCTTGGTGTATCTGTGTTGTTTTGATGCGTTGGAGTTTGTACAGTGGCTAGAGTTATTGTCTTTAATGGTGGCTGTAAAGGGGCCTGCTTCCATTCGACACGTTCACAGCTAAAACTGAAGGGTGCAAGAGCGTGTGTAGTTTGTCTACTTTGGCGGGTGTGGTTTGGTCTCACTCGTGTAAACAAGGGTTTAAGGGAAAGAGATTAGAGTTAGTGTTTTGTCCTGTTCTTATAGAGAAGGAAACAGTAGCGTTACAGGACCCGACCCTGCTGCCGGTTGATCAGGATCCAGCCTTTTATCACAACACATTGCAATATCAGCAATTAAAATAATCTGTAAAAAAGTGTTTTTTTATCTAATACTATGAAATGGCTCATTCACTTCCCTTCATGGCTAACGTTTTTCATCTCAATTAAGCTTGTCGAAATAAGTACTCGTTTGGAAATGTAGGCGATGCAATCCCCTTTTCAAACCAAAAACAAGCTTTGGTGTTTTTTATTTGAGAAACCAATCGCATAAATAGGATAAAACATTTGGAGCAGAGCAGGAGGAGCTATCTCCCAAATAAACGACTCTAGCGTCTGAATTTTGTATCCGAACTGAAGCCCAACAATGGGGTGAGGTTCATTTTTACTTGACAAAAGCCCGTCCAAGTCAAGATTAAGCGAACTACTAATGGTTCTAAACTTGATTGTTAGCTTAGCCCATGATTATATTTTGTCTTGTTTAAATTAGGAATTTTATAGCTTGTTTTTGTTGTTTCATAGATTTTTTTATTTTATTTTTATCACAGAGATTTATCTGTAAAAAATAGATTGGGTTATTAAGATTCTTCTATTGATACCTCTGTAGCAGCAATTGTTGTTTTCTTTCTGTTGTGGGATGATGCTTATTGGGGGTGTGGAACGTTGGATAGTTTTAGACAAAAAAATGAAGATGGGCAAATTTGAGTGTCTACAATTGCCCCTCTTCGTAAATTTCCGTGGTAAAGAAAGTGTGCAAAGAAGTCGCAATCAATTTTCCTAAAACGGTCATGGAACATTTTCAATTAGATTGGACTTGAACATTGTCAAGTTTCCTAAAATTGATTCAGCTGGCGTCAAGCTAATTGCAATCGGTGTTGTTACTCCAGATAAAGCTGCTATGCTGGCCGACCGGTGTGTTTTAGGTAGTGCACTTGATTTTAGTTCGTGTATGTCTTCAAGAATAATCATTTGGCAGGCAGCATTCATTAAGCTGATGGTGTTTCTTTAAAGCATGTCTTCTTGAAAATTATTAAATATTCGAAGTTAACACATTCTAATGGATTCTTGGACACTCGATGTTGCTCGATTTCGGATGCAGTAGTATTGTGTCTTGATGATTTCTTGCAACAATGGCAAGAATCATAAGAAAAATATTTGTGATTTTGTTGTTTGATTTGGCATGTTGCTTTCTGCTCCAAAGCTGCAGTAAATCATCTTCCGCAGCCATCTTTCCCAAGACTGGAGATGCTTACATTTCTTTGTTGAGCCATTTATCATCAATGAAAAGTTATTCAATAAACTGGGAGGCACTCCTTTACTCTCACATACTAACGGGGTGCACGGATTGTTATTGTGGTGGGTCGCATTTGCATGCGAGGGGCTTTAATATACTGCCAGAATGTTGAATAATTTCCATCATCAATCATTTTCCTAGCAAATTCCAAGCCATCATTGCATTTCTACACTTGTTATTGTTTTTCCATGCTATGGGCCATTTTTCTTTGGGCAGTTGTTGTAACTGAATGATTTCTCTCGCTGATGATGTTTTATCGGTCACCATTTTCAATGGATTGCCTTTATGCTGACCCTGAGCGCAAGGTAATGATATATGCTCAAGTCTTACATCTACTTGTTATATTATATATCTTAGTTTACGATGGCAGACACTGAAGGACACTCATTCTATTTCAGGCTTGTGATGTCCTGGGCTTATACTATGGTTTTGAACGTACATTCTTCAATCCAGCTAGCGTAAGCTTCCTTTTATGCTTTCTGTAGAAGTCTTTTTGGAGCTTGCCTGTATTCGCAATATGCTTCATTTTTCATGCTTTGGTTATAGGCTAAGGTGTTTTCAAGATCTCATGCTCCGCGTAAAGCTGTGAAAAACAACACCATCGAAGCCACCCCAGATGATAGAAGTGGTGCACTGCAACAGGTTTGATCCACTCCTGACTACTGTCCAGTGATGAGGATTTTCTTTTATATCTTAATTTACCTGTAGGGACTTCACAAATAAACAGAAAAATATATATATATATATATATAAATGATTACAAATTATAGACATTTTAACAATACTAGGTTCCCTATCAACCTGTTCATGGACCTGTGAAGTCAACATTGAGGAAATATGTGTGTGTGAATCGATGATCCTGAAATCAGTCTCGAGCTTGGTTCGTTTATCAAATACACATGCTGCAAAGCTATCTGTCAATCCCAAGACTGAACTATTTATGACTTGGTTCTTCTGCAGCACTATCTGCCCTCACTATAATTCCAGCAAGTTCTGTTCGGTTGTTCTCAGGGAGGAATGTTTGTCTTCAAAGGGACTCAGTTATTGTTCCAGTTGCATGAAGGTTCACTGCATAGCAAATACCAGTCTTTCACTGGTTAGTCTCCAGCTTTTGTTAATCTGCTACCATGGAATAATAGTGGCAAAAATACATTGGTCTTTAGTTGTAAATCAGGAAGCACTGGCTAATGCCTGTCGAATGTAGTTATCAGAACTCGTCTGTATTTTACCATGTATATCTGCTTCAATGTGTTGATTTTCAAAAAAATTAAATAAATAAATAAATAAGGAAAGTTTAATCAGCTAGGTGGGTGTCCTAATCAATCAAGCTTTCTAAAGTCAAATACGTATGGCACCTCTATAGAAAAATACCCAAATGCCATGAGCAAACATCCCTCTCTGCTGTCATTCCTTGTGCTGTTGCAAATTAATCCATATTTCCAGGGCCTTTGTCACCGAAGATGGGTTAGGAGTTTGGGTTCTTCTCTGAAAGAAGCCTCCAACTACACCACCTTGTTAGACATTCACTTCTTTTCCCGGCAGAACTTTCTCTGTTTGCACTCTTTTAACACAGTGCAGGGGACATGAGAATGCGGGTAGCTCTGTCAATGGCACTCCGATGGCATCGGCAGGTGAATATTCAATATAGGGCTGGGCCATGGCTTGCTTTCCTTGCACATCTCCCACAACCTTGTAGGGTCTCTCTTCTTGAGCAGCAGGGCTAGGATGATCGCAAGAAAATATTCTACCATTTTGTCCTGAAAAATAACTTTTCCTTGGAGAAGCCTTAATTTATATCCATTCTTGATTGCATCCAAAACTTATAAACTTGAGATGATCTAATGTGCATGCTACCACTAAAACGGTGTAAATTTAAAGAGTTAACAAAAATGTTAAGGAACATTAATAGAAAGACTATCAGTTTATTAAATTAATCCTTATTTATCTATATATATATATATATATTTAAATTTGAATGATTGATAATTTTTTTTTATAATTTTTTTATATTCGTCTTTTACATAGTAATCTCGGTTTTATGATTTGTGTCATGAGTTTTGACAATTTAATTTTGATTTTTTTAGATATTTTGTTAAAATTAAATTTTTTTTATAATTTCATCCTTCGATATTAGGTTATTGGACCTCGAACTTCATGATTCTTTCAACTTTTTTTTCTATTTAATTATTCTTTCAACGCTTCCAAAATAAAATAAAATGATAGCTAATACTAGTCTTAGGTTTTCATAGAAAGTGTTTTCTTAAAAACTATTTTTTAAATTTTTCTGTTTTTATTTGTCATTAAAAAAGTTGGTCACCAGAAACACTTTTCAAGTAAAAAAAATTTGGCTTGGTTTTTATTAAAGTATTTTTTATTTATTTATTTTGAGTGGAAATTTTTTTTTAGAATTTGTAAAATTTTTAGAAATGTCATGTTATTTGCTGATTATATTAAATTTGCTCATCGAACTTTTGATTGCTATATATTTTGTTTTGATTTTTTTAATTTTATCATTTAGAATTTGATTTAATTTAATTTTCATCTTAACTTTGGTCCTCATTATTTATTTATTTATTATATTTTAAATAATTTATAAAATTATTATTATTATTTTTTAATTTTATCATCTTTCAACTTTTTTATCAGTTAGATTTGATCTCTATTATTTTAATTATTATTTATTTATTTAAGATAATTTATAAAATTAGATTTTTCTCATTTTCATTCTTATTTAATTTTTTAATTTATAAGATTTATTCTTCATTATTTTAATATTTTTTTTAAATAAAGTTATTTTTTATTATATGGCTAAATACTGAAAATATCTTTTTAATTTATTTTTTATGATATTGTTAAATATAAAAAATAATTTTTTTATAAATTAATTTTTTTAAAAAAAATTCTTTGAAGCAAGAATAACATTAAAAAATATGGGAAAAAGAGAGACAGATAGCGCGAAGGCTAGTAAAGAGGGCAACGACGATAACTGAGGAGCCTATAAAGAGCTGGCAGGGATCGATGGACAAAACACTTTTTTCGGGAACAAGTAAATACACATGCAATTTCTTTTTTAAAAGTAGAAGCAGAGCCCCAAATACTCTTATGAATTTCCATGCATAATTGCATGCATAAAGCCAAAAAAATAAAATAATAAATCCATGCTCTACTTTATTTGTTCCGAGGGTTGACCAATTTTAGCTATTTCTGCGATCTTCTTATTTCTACGCAAGTGTTAGTTTTAGCCACTGCATTCCAAAATTAAAAAAAAAAAATTAATTTTTTTTAATGAGATTCATATAAAATTTTGATATGTATTGTTGAATCAAATATATTTAAAATTGAAATAAGAGCAAGACAAAATTCCAACCGCATTACCGAAAACTTGTTGGCATTCTTTTTTCTACCATACCATGCCATTACTTGTTGTTCTTAACTTCATGTGTAAAACAAAATTTTTATTTTTATTTTTATTATTAATATAAATGTTCAGATTACTTTATATGCATCTTTATTAATTTTACAGGTTTTAAAATTAACAATCATAAATTTTTTAATTATTATGAGATTTATAAAATTTAAATTGATAATATTTATAAAATAAAATTAAAAGTTAATTGATTAAGTGACACGTATTAGGATTAAAATAAAATTTTTGTATCGCAGAAGATGAGAAGAGGAAAGTAATTAATCTCCATAGGATGTTAATTAGTTATTAAATGTTCATTCAAGTATATTTAATTTAATCATTTTATTAGAATACGAGAGTAATTAATTTTCGAAATACCACAAACCAATTCCCAAATTTTTTTTAATTGGGTTGTTTTCGAAACTTTTTTCGTGTGAAATATATTAAAATAATATTTTTTATTTTTTAAAAAATAATTTTTAAATTAGTGTATCACAATGTTTTAAAACATAAAAAAAATTAATTTTTAATTAAAAAATTAATTTTTTAAAAACATGATTTGTGCCAAGTTACCAAACATTATCTACAAACCTGGGGAGATCTTTCTCAAAGCCTGGAAGGAGATTTGGTTTGGCAAAATCGGCTTCAGATGGCTTGCGCTTCTTGATGATATCTGGTTCCGGTCGTGTAGGCTACTGTGAGCTAATCCAGGCTTGAAAGAAGACGCGTAAGCTCTTTTTTTGCTATCATTTGGCTGATAAAGAACAATCTGATCTTTAGTAATAAAGATCCTCACTATGAAATCATGTTCCTCGTTGTTTTCACCAGGCTGTCTATGGATTAAAGCCATTCACTATGACTTCCCGTTCTGTTCATCCAAAAAAGTTAGAATGTCAAACCAGCAACTAAGAAATGAAAGGAAGGGAAAGTTATCATGTCCATTGATGATTCAATGAACTCGGCAATTGAGTTTGCTAACAACTGAATTTCCATTGCTGCTACTCTTTGTTCTCTGATAACACCAGCTTATATGAATATTAATGTCCTTTAAGGGATAAAACTTGGTTTCCTTCAAAACCCACTAGATTAGACACCGGCATTTACAGAATTGAACAAAAACAATATTCTAAGACTGACCTCGCATCCCTTAGACTGGCCACACATACACCCCTTTTTTAGTGGGCTGGCCAAGTCATTTCTTTTTAGGCAGACTGACTATGCATCCCCTTAAATAAGGCTTATAATCTTAAATCAAATTGATATAACCCTAAATATAAAATGTATATGTATTAAATGCTTACATGTTCTCCTGCCATAATAGAGTTAGATAATGGCGGTAAGCATGCTAATTTCCTACATATCAACCTACTCTATCAATCAACATCTATTAGAGACTGTTATTCCATATAATTACCTTTGTACTTGGCTAAATAGAGTTTTACCATCTATGCCCCTCATTTCATGCAAGTTGAAATGCTTGTTCGTACGCATACACAAACAATTCTTCTTTCATAACATCTATATTTATCATCTCTTTTAATTCTCTACAAATATAAACAATATAGCCTTTAAGGCTTTATTTCTCTTACACCAATTTTAACTTAAGCATTTAAGGATTTTTTAAACTTAATAAGAGACTTATTTTGCGGATGTTCTTTAAACCCAAGTCTAACATTAATCTTAATGTCTCAGCCTGTTTACTAGCCTTGGAAAGACTTTGATCTCATGGATTTTTTTTTTTTTAATGAAATTCATTACTGGCTTGTCTAAGACAACATCTTAAATAAAAGCTAATTCAATTCCTTTTCTTAATCATTTTTAACATATATTTTCTTAATCTTTTAGATCTTTAATAACCAGCTTATAAAGTAAAAATACTTATAGAAATTTTTTTTAACTACATAAAAGCAACTAAGAGCCTTGATTTTTATCGAGTAAATGGCTCCATCTTGCAGACAACTTCAAGTTCAAGATGAAGCATGTTAAAATAATGTGCAATAGATGATGAAAGAATGCCAATGCTCTCAAAGCCAACATAAGAGCAATCATCACCATCGTTATTACTCCTCATTAAAACTTGTTCTAATAGCCTATTAAAAAAAGATATAGAAAAGAAGTTAAATATATTGTTATATAGGTCATGGCTTTTTATTGACTAAATAAATGTTTGACATGTCTTTCAAAAGATTTTATCTCTATAAAAATAAACTGAATTAATTATAATAGGCTCATAAACCCAATATAACATGAGAAAAACATGCATAACATCAAAAATTGATCATGCAAGGTATGATGCCATGTGTAAGTTTTTCCCGATAAAATTCTCTAAGTCTAAGTGTTTTTTACTTTCAAAATCTAATTTTTAACATATTTTTACCTAAAAACACATAAAAAAATTCATAGAAACCTCCGTAACTATATTTTCAACACCAAAATATATTTTAACCAATCCAAAAACTTAAAATCAAATTAAAACACATGTTTTGGATTACAATTTATTTTTTCTAGCAGGATTTAAGGTCTAAACCATTTTTATCAAGCTTCATTTTTCAAAATGAACTTGTTAATATTAATATTGGTGTTTTTTATGGTTAAAATATGATCGCGCAAAAGCTTTTCCTCTCTTCTCCTCTCTCAATTACCAGATACTCAAATATGATATAATGAAGTTTTATGAATAAAATATAAACTTTTAAAACTATAAACTATAGTGTTAAAAATTATGTCCCCATGAACAATGCAATTAATAGTGTTTTGTGTGGAAACAAATGTATTACATATTGAAATATCATTTTATATTAGTTTTAATTTTTATTTTTAATTTAATTTCAATTATTTTCACTTATTTTTTAAAAGGGAATAAGTAACTTGATGTGTCTCATTATTTTCAACATTGTTGTTAATTTGGCACGTGTTTGTACTTTTAAATTTCCTCAAATAATCTTTAAAATTAATGTATCTCATATATGGGTCCAAATAAATAATTTTTTATTTTAACATCCAATTTTTTTTTCTTAATTACCAAACCAATCCCTCAAATTTGTACTTTCCTTTTAGATTGAAAATCCAAATAAATTGATCACATGAACGAATTTTACAATGTTTTAAAAAATTAACCAAAAATTTGGTGCTCTAATGTCTTTTATGGCCTCATCCGTATATAGGTGACACATTATACATTGGAAACAGTTAATAGAAGATATAAGAAATGCAAAAATGACCGACCTTTTTACGCAAGGCCACAAGCTAGATGCTCGATTTTAGCCGGCTAATCTTAAATGGACATGGATATGCTAGGAGCATATTCCAGACTTTGAACTATGAACAAGAAACTAACCCCAGGGCGGATAAAAAAACGAGTACCTGCTCAATTTCTATAAGAGAAAGGCAAACGAGTAAAGCCGACAATAAGGTAATTAATTTAAGCATGAGCGGGCCTAAGGTTGTGCTGGTCACTGGCTGTGCAAAAGGTGGGATTGGCTATGAATATTGCAAGGCATTTGCTGAGCATAATTGCCATGTTGTTGCTTCTGACATTCCTCAACGCATCAATGAAATGTTGGAGCTTGAATCAGAAAATATTGAGACTCTTGGGCTCGATGTTTCATCCAAAGAAAGTGTGTCTTCAGCAGTGAGCACAGTCGTATCCAAGTATGGTCACATTGATGTATTGATCAACAATGCTGGGATAGGAAGTACAGGTCCTTTAGCTGAGCTATCATTGGATGCAATAAGAAAAGCTTGGGAGATTAACACGCTAGGGCAATTAAGATTGGTGCAAAACGTCGTGCCATACATGGCATCTCGGCGCAGCGGTACCATAGTGAATATAGGGAGTGTTGTGGGGAAGGTCCCTACACCATGGGCAGGGTCTTATTGTGCTAGTAAGGCTGCAGTCCATGCCATGTCCAACACCCTGCGTGTTGAGCTAAAACCTTTTGGAATTAATGTTGTGCTAGTGTTACCAGGGGCAATAAGATCAAATTTTGGTTCTGCTAGCGTGGAGAGATTAGGAAATCATGACTGGAAGCTATACAAGGACTTCAAAGAGGCTATCGTAGAACGAGCAAAGGCATCCCAAGGTGGCAAGGCAACGGATGCGACCATATTTGCAAGACATGTAGCTAAGAAAGTGTTGAGCCCCAGACCGCCAAGGCAAATTATGTTCGGTCATATGACTGGTTTGTTCGCCGTGCTTTCTTGTTCTCCTCTTTGGGTTAGAGACCTTTTCTTTTCAACTCGATTTAACCTGAATAAAAAGGTGTAGTTAAAGGAAGAAACTAGTTATCCTCCTTGGTCTATTTCACTACTCACAATTAATTTCAGTCTTTATTTTATTTATTTATCTTGACAAACTGTTGATCTTGTCTTGCCAACATTTAAATGCTTAATTTTAATGTAAACAATGTTATTTATATTTCTTTATTAGGAATAAATTTACGATTATCAACATGTTTTTTTTTGCTCCAATTGATTATTATACAATGTGCAGTGCTAGAAAATCGATGAATATAAACAAAAATACTGAGGAAATATTTTTCTTGATAAAGTTCCGATGAATTTTACCGGTGAAAATATACCCTCAGTATATATCAAAGGAATTACAATGAAAAAAATATAAAAAAAACAAAAAAATCGATGACGTGTTATTTTTTACCAACATAATTACTAAAAGGTAAAATCCGTCGGAATATTATTCATGATGTTAATTACAGATGGAATCACCAACAGAAAATTCAATCAGTATTTTCTAGAGAGCTCTGAAATTGTTTACTCTCCAATTGCACTGCTAATTATTATTTTTTAAAGACAAAATCACCGACAAATTAAAAAGTTATTGGTGTTATTTGGTGGGTTTCTAAATTTTTTTGATTAAACTGAAATTTTTAATTAAATATTACAAACGGAATCATCGACGTATTGAAAAGCCATCAATGATTTTTGACAATTTCTAAAAAAAATTTATTAAAAATATTACTATTTAATTATCCGTTGATAAAATCATCAGTGAAACACCCAATAAAAAGTTTGGAATTCTTGATTTCACAACAAACAATGCTCCTTTCTTCTTCTTCTTCATATGTAACTAACATCAATATCTATTTTTTTTTTCTTCTCTTCTCTTCTCTCCTCAATTCTTTTTCTTCTTTTCCATGCTCCAGTATGTATTTTTCTCTTAGTTTTTTTAATTAATACACTTTATGATTTTTTTTTTCTCTTTTTTTACTTCACTTGCAACTACATTAAGGTAAATTTTTTTTTTCATATTTGTTTTCACTATATTTTTTTTGTTCTTAATAATTGTATAAATGTTCTTGTAGGATTTTTTTTTTCATATGAGATCAATTTTTAGTTGATTTATTTATAGGATTTTTAAATTTTTAGCAATTGCAATTTTTTTCATATGAATTTTTTTAGTTGAATTTATTTTTTCTTGTTATTTATTTGTTGTAAATTTGTTTGATTTGAATTTTTTTTCCAAGTATTTTGAGTATTATAGAGTGTTTATTTATATTAATTTAATTATTTTATAGTTTTGGAAAATATATTTTTTAAAAATACTTTTAAATAATTACCGACGGAATGAAGTGGATAATTTTTTTTGCACGTGTTTTTTCTTTGTTAAATTCATCAGTAAAATAATTTTTTTATTACTAACAGACTTACTGACGGACAAAATATTATCGACAAAGGATTCATCAATGAAACATTTCTGTCAATAATTTCATTGGTAAATTAATTATCAACAGAATAATAACGCAAATATCGATAGAAAATTCCGTCGGTAAATATAAAAATTATGATAGTGGTGGTTAGCTTATTATTATATTGGATTTGACTCAATTTTATCTTGCAATAATCGTGTATATGATTGATCATTAACACGATATGTTAGTATTCTTACATATGTTGGTTTTGTTGATATTGTCAACTATAAAACTACTCTTTTTTTAGCTTTTAAAACCCATTATCTTGGTAAGATGTATGGTCTAGTGTTATCCTTTATCACTAACATGTTCAATGTTGCTTCCTTCTAAATTAAGTCCTAGTTATTCGACCTTATTGCTATATGTTTTTTTTATATTTAGAAGATGATGGTGATCATAATTTAATTCATCATTCTCATCAATAAATTTTAATGATTTTTTTTGCTGTGATTGATGCTTATGTTATTCTTTTATATGAGACCTTTAAAGCTTAAAGATCGTGAACTTTCATTGGGTGTTAATATGTTCAACTTTGCCTCACAAGTTTTCTCCTTTGAAAAAGATGGTATGAAAAAGATGGAGAAGATATTTCTTGAACATCTTGTGTCAATTCATTGACCTTGCCATGATTAATGTTTTTTTAGTAGCAATATTCATGACTAATTCTAGCTTTTATCATGGTTGATTAAGCTTTATTTTTTGTAGTTACCCTCTACTAAGGAATCCTTCTAGCCTAGAAAAACTAGATAGATGGTTCACATTATGTCATGAGTTAAGTTAAATTTTTTCTAACATAAAAAATAATGTCCATTCTAACATAAAAAATAATGTCCAAGAATTGAGCTTTTTAAAAAAAAATCAATGAAAAAAATTACTAATAAAAAAATAAATATTTGCCAAAATTATAAAAAAAATACCCTTTAAATATTTTTTAAAAGGTCTTAATGATCTTATTTTAAAAAATAAAAATTGAATAAGAACAGGATAATCTCATGAAAAGAAAAATAAAATAAAAATAAAAATTGAAGCTTAATTACCATCAAATCAAACTCTAAAAGATAAACTGAAAAAAATCAATTTAAAAAATATAAAAAACCCTGCCTTGAGTCAATATGCTAAATTTGCAACTTGGTTGTGAGACCAAAATAACTCTATACGGAGGTCAACTCTTAAACAAACTAAATAAAGATAAGCAAAATTGAAAAAACAAAACTAAATTTTTTTATAAAACTCAAGTTATCTAGAGGTAACTTGACATATCTATGACTTTATATATGAGATCAGAATAATTAAATAAAAAAAGAAGTTGAAAGAAGCATGAAGTTTGAGGTCCAATAACCTAATATCGAAGGATGAAACTATGAACAAAAACTCAATTTTAACAAAATATCTAAAAAAACCAAAGTCAAATCGTCGAAACTCATAACACAAGTCATATGACTGAGATTACTCTATAGAAGATGAACATAAAAAAATTATAAATCAAAATTCTCAATCATCTAAATTTATTTTTTAAAAAATAAAAAAAAATAAGGATTAAATCTAGTATTAAAATCAAATGAAATTGAAAAATAAAATGATAAAAAAATAGAAATAAAAAGGGACTAAATTAGATACAAAAACTAAAAATATCAAATGTTAAGGGACAAAGTTAAAAAACAAAACAAACAAAAACTAATAAAACACATTTAATTCATTGAAGGAAAGTGTAAAACTCGAGGTGAGATGAGGGAATATAAGAAAAAAAAGATCATCAGAGTTCAATGGCTACATTTTTCTATACATGCATTAGACCATCTGTAAGAGGATGTTGAGGCGCGTCTAATGTTGTAACAAAATTTTGTGGAATACAACGTTTAGCTATTAGAAAACACTTCATGTGCACAATAACTTAGCGCCTTCAACTCGATGCACATGCCAACCAATTCTGGTTCTTAAATAATAGTAAAAAAATCAAATTATCATTTAGTTAAACTATTATAACTAAAAAAACAAGGGTGAAAATATGAAAAAACTCATGAATGTTAGTTAAGAAAATGTTTTTAAGGGTGATTTAATCATTTTATTATACTTCATAGAGTGAAAAAAAAAAACCCAATTGTAAATGAAATAAAATTTATTTATAAAAGTAATTTAATTATTTTACTATGCTAAACAAATTTGAAAATGTCAAGTTATCCTCAACCAATATAATAATGAATTATGAGAAAATGATTGTATTATCTTTAATTACAATGAATTGATTTTGTTTGAAAATGAAAGAATAATTATTTTATTGTTCAGATTTTTTATATTCTTGTCTTTAATGAAAAGACTTAGGTTATATTTGTTTTCTGAAAAGTGGTTTTCAAGAAATCACTGTCCAAATTTTTCTATGTTTGTTTGTCATTAAGAAAATTAGTCAATAAAAAACACTTTTCAGTTAAAGAAAAATTTAGCTTGGTTTTCAGGAAAGTGTTTTCTTGAAAAATTTGGACGAAAAACACTTTCTGAAAGTTATAAAAAAATTAAAAATATCATATTATTTGCTGATTATATCAAATTTGATCCTCAAACTTTTTATTGTTATATATAGTTTGTTTTGAATATTTATTTTTCAATTTCATATCTTAAAATTTAATTTTTATATTAATTTTGGTACTTATTTTTATAATTGTTATTTGCTTTTTTCTTATTATTTTTTTATTGAAATTTTTTATTTCTCAAATTTGGTTCTTATTCTTTTGATTGTTACTTATTTTATTTGAAATAATTTATGAAATGTTAATTATTATTATTATTTTTATTTTTATTTTTTGAGATTTGATCTCTATTATTTTGATTATTATTTATTTTATTTGAGATAATTTATGAAATTATATATATTTTTTTTAATTTCATTCTCATTCAACTTTTTAATTTATAAGATTTGTTACTTATTATTTTAATAAACTTGAGAAAAATAAAATATTAATAAGTTTTTTTCCAACTCATTTTCATGATATAACAAAATTCTAGAAAGTGTTTTTCAACTTATTTTTATTATATTATCAAATATAAAAAAAATAATTCAATTTTCTAGATTTTACTATTAAAAAAATTATTTTTTAACAAACAAATAGAATTTTAGTTTTTTTTTTATTGTTAGAACTATTGTTGTCGCCTTGAGAAGTGGTCTTAATATTCTTTATTTTTATCAACTAGGTATATTATCTTTGCATGTTGGTGGACAATACATTCATAAGTTACAGAAATAAACTAGCTATGTTGACAGCGCGTTCCCGTGGGCAGAACAATTTTGTTTTAATGTAAATGAAGTGACAGGTTAAAAAAAAAAATTGCTCAAATGTTTTAATAAATAAAAATTTTTAAAATCACTTAATTAAGAGTTTATTTAATATTATGATAATAATTAATTTTTAAAATGTTTTTTATTTTTTAAAAAATCTCTTTTTAATGTTAACATGTTAAAATAATTTAAAATTATTAAAAAATTAATTTAAACAGAAAAATTAAATTTTTAATAAACAGTGTTTATTTTTTAGGCAACCAAGGACTCAAACCTGAGATTATAGAGAAAACAAACCTTTTAATCCCAAGTCTTTATCACTTAACTATCACCTAAATAGTTATAAACAGTGTTTATATTTACATGCTGTCGAGTGGTTAAAAAGATATAGAAATAAAGTTCAATTTAAAAAAAAAACTGATTCAAAGTTTTTAGTTAATTTTCTTTTCTTATTTCTCTTTCTTCAACTTTTAGTTAATATTTTAAAATATATTCTTCCTTGTCAATTCTCATGTTCTATATTTTCAATAGTGAAAAAAGGCCATTCACTAAGAGTTCGTACCCTTTTCCTAATATAATTAGATTAAATTTAGACATTTTACAGGGCTACATAGTGACCTCAAATAAACTTTTTCAAAACATGTCAGAATCTGAATCCACAAAAAATCAAACCAGTTTCGAGCCAGGGATGCCCTCTGCTTGTTTGGTTCCACACCATCTAGCTCGTAAGGTTATCCGGTCCCTTGTACCGATGACAACTTTTGTAGCAGGAGAGGAGACGACGGGACAAGGCAAGGACAGTCAAGAGTTTGACTTGGCAAAGCTTGATGGTCAGTAAAATACGGCGTCGTCTCCACTTCACTTGTCCTGCATGCAGCAACCCCACAGAGAGAGAGAGAGAGAGGAGGTGGAAGAGAAGATGCCTCGTCCATGCCTCTTTATCTATCTGCCACCTATCTATCTTCTATCCCTATGAGTTGGAAATAAAGTAGGCCCAGAGAGACTACACATTGAAATGACTTGATGGAGCGCTTTGTTTTCTGCTCTGTGCTGTGAAATCTACTGATGCCTGCTGGCCTGCTGCTGCTACTCACATTAAAGCAAAAGCAGTACCTGGTCTGGTTTTTGTTTTATCAAATATTATTAGCTGGTAGGGATTAATAGAGTTCAAGAACACACTAAGATTTATAGAATACTCCAAGCTATTCTTAAAATATTAATTGGGTGTATGGTAATGAGATATAGATCTTTTAATAAAAATTATGTTCAAGGCCTTGATTGCTGGATGCGGAGTGGTCTGATGAATTTTTTTTTGTGTTTGTTTATTATTAAAAAATTAATTAATAAAAAATATTTTTAATAATATTTTTAATTTTATCTTTTAGAATTTAATTTTTATATTAATTTTAATTTTTATAATTATTATTTATTTTTTCTTTATTATTTTTTAATTAAATTTTTTTATGAATTAAATTTGATCACCATTCTTTTAATGGTTATTTATTTTATTTAAAATAATTATGAAATAGTAATTATTATTATTTTGATTTCTTTATCTTTTAATTTTTTAATTTATTAGATTTTATTTTTATTTTATTTAAAATAATTTAAGAAATGATAATTATTATTAATTTAATTTCTTCATCTTCTATTTTTTTATGTGTTAAATTTGATCTCTATCATTTTAATTATTATTTATTTTATTTGAGATCAATTATGAAATCATATTTTTTTTAATTTCATTATCATTCAGAATTTTAATTTGTAAACTTGAAAAAAATAAAACATTAATAAATTATTTTTCAGTTTATTTTTTATATCATAACCAATACTGAAAAATATTTTTCAATTTATTTTAGACTATCAAATATAAAAAATAATTTATTTTTTTGAAATTCATATTTTTAAATAAAACTACTTCTCAATAAATAAATGAATTTCAATTTAAGATGTTTTCTCAAGTTTTTTTTATATTTTTATCAACATTTTTAATATTCAAATCATATAAAAATATTTAAAAACTCAACCATACTTTAGAAAGTATTTCTAAATGCATTATTAAACATTGTTAAAGAGAGATTCGTTAGTGTATGATTTTTTCCTTATAATGTTTTTACAAAATGGTTTTTAATTTTTTTTCTCAAAAAATATTAAAATAATTATTTAAATTGTTTTTAATTTTTTAATATTTTGATATTAAAAATAAAAAATAAATTATTTTAATATTTTTTAAACTGAAAAATATTTTTAAAAAATTACTGTAATATAAAATACACATAACTTTTGGGTTATGTTTTATTTTTTTTCAACGAAATTCACAAAATTATCTCGAATGTATATCAATGATCTAAAACTATTTTCAAAATAATTTATATGTTAATCAAAATTGAATAATTAAAAAAAATGCATCCCTCACGCGAAGAAGATGTTTTCTGGAAAAATAGCCTGGCTTTCTCAATCAATGTAGCGATCCTTGAAATTAATTGATGGGATTTGCTGGGCATTGAACAGAAGTCGTACGTATCCACTTGAGAAAATGAGGTTTCTTTGCTACTAAAAATATCTTTGTCTTTGGTGTAACTGTAGGTTTTTCGTTCAGGATTTTTAATGGTATCTTGGGATGTTCGATGGGATGGTATTAATTAAAGTAAAGAAAAAGAATGGCAACAAGGGGAGCGTAGGGTAAAGTAAAAGAAGAGGTCTTTCTCATACACAGATCCCTATGGAATGCAGGCAGGATGCCCGGCATTGCTTGCTGGAGCTCATTCTTTTTGTTTTAGGTTAAAGGGTCTTGCTTTGTTCTCTTTACAAATCTTTTCGCAGAGAGAGAGAGAGAGTGTATGGATTCAGTTGCAGGAGTTTGGATTTGTTTCAGGTCTTTAGATGAGTGGTTAGATTTGGTCCAAGCCCAATATATCCTCTTCTGCAACTAGCTAAAAGAAAAAAAAAACCCTCTTAAAATATTAGTGAAAGTAAAAGGAGAGATATATACTATGTTATTACTACATTCTTAGTAGTATATATGTCTTCACCAATCATTGTGTTTGCCCTTGCCCTTGCCTCTGCCCTTGTCTAAAAATTCTTTTCTGATTAAGTTAGAATTAAGTGACATCAGAAAGCACAAAAGATATGAAGTCCATGAACAATGATGATGGTAACAATAACCATAATGCTGACTGGTTAGGCTTCTCTTTGTCCCCTCAAATGAACATGGAGGTTCCATCAGGTACTGATCATCATCAACAAACACGGTCTGCCTCTGCTGCTGTTCCTACTGCAATCCCAACAAACCTTTTCCACTCCCAATTACCACACCTTAACTGTGGTATTTACTATGGTGTTGAAGGTGAAAATGGTGGCTTTTACTCCCCCTTGCATGTTATGCCACTGAGGTCTGATGGGTCGCCTTGTATGATGGATGCTCTCACCAGGACACAGCCTCAAGGTTAGCCTACTTCAGCTGAAACTTAACTTATTCTTTGCTTCTTGGCTTTGTTTTGTGCTTTTGGGTAAATGTTGATTATCAAACTTCTGGACACTTCTGTTTGACTTTGTATGTGAAGCAACAATGGTGACAACTTCAACACCAAAACTTGAGGACTTCTTTGTTGGTGCAACTATGGGGACCCATCACTATGAAAGCAATGATAGAGAAGCTATGGCTCTTAGCTTAGACAGTAGTACTACTATGTATTATCACCAAGACACAGACCATGAGCCCAACAACCAAATTTGTCTAAACCAGCTTGAACAAAACCCCAGACAGCAACACCATCACCACATTCAAGTTCAACAGTATCCATATTACTCCAACTTTAGGAACAATGAGATGTCAGGAGGAGAGGATGCTAAGCAAATGACTCAGGCTTCAGATTGCAGTCTTCTGCTTCCAAATATGGGAGATGATGGGATAACTGGCATGAAGAATTGGGTTTCGAGAAACCATCAAAGCAACCATGTCATGGAGCAGAAGATGCTTAGATGTGTAGTTGAAAATGGAGGTGATTCTGGGCCTAATATTAGTGCAATGACATACGGGGATTTGCAGTGTTTGAGCTTGTCAATGAGTCCTGGCTCCCAGTCAAGCTGTGTTACTGGTACTTCTCAGCAAATCTCACCTCCCGTGACTGACTGCGCAGCCATAGAAACCAAGAAAAGAGGACCCGGGAAGGGGGATCAGAAGCAAATTGTTCATAGGAAGTCCATTGATACATTTGGGCAAAGAACTTCCCAATATAGAGGTGTTACAAGGTTACTACTTCTTTTATCCTTAATCCCTTTTCTATGTCCTGCTCTTTTATTTAATCTGATTTTTCTTTTTTGAAACAAGTCTATTTTTCATAACCATAAAGTCTTTTTGCACATTAATTCTTGCACTGCTCTTTCCTGTCTTGTCTGTGCCTCTGATCTTCCTTTTATTTTTGTTTTTCTCTCAATTTGCTGGCATTATATTCCTAAAAACAGAATAATTAATGGATTTTGTTTAATCAGGCATAGATGGACAGGGAGATATGAAGCCCATCTATGGGACAACAGTTGCAAGAAAGAAGGTCAAAGCAGAAAAGGAAGGCAAGGTTAGCAAATAAATGCATAATCAGCCATTTGCTCTCATGTTTTTCTTGCTCTGAATGCTTCAGCATTTTTTTCATTCTTTTTTTTCTCAATTGACCGGACTAATAAATCTATATCTCTGGTTTTTGTTTTTGTTTTTTGCTTGCCATTTCAAACAAATGATGACTCTCAGTTTATCTGGGTAAGACTTTTTCATGTACTATGATAAGAATTTTTAAAATTTTGTCATATAGAGTCAAATTTATGAAGTAAATCCAAAATATAAATTTCAGGGGGTTACGATATGGAAGAAAAAGCTGCAAGAGCTTATGATCTAGCTGCACTCAAGTATTGGGGACCCTCTACTCATATCAATTCCCCTGTAATGATTTTGCCCTCTTTTTTTATTTCATTCCAATTTTATTTTTTTTATCATACTGAAAGGGAATTTTGTTGTTGCTTTCTAGTTGGAAAACTATCAAAAAGAAATTGAAGAAATGAAGAGCATGACCAGACAGGAATATGTTGCTCATTTGAGAAGGTTTAACATCTTTTGCCTTAGTGTGTATCCATGCATTCACATGGTTTCTATTTTGGATCTAACTTTTGTATTTTTTTTTCCCTCTTTATTTGAGCAGAAAAAGTAGTGGGTTCTCTAGGGGAGCTTCAATTTACCGAGGAGTAACAAGGTCTTGATATCCTACATTAGTACTTAGCAACATGTGAATACTGCTCACTTGCATTTTGTACAAAGAAAGTGATTGTTTGGCCCTGAAGTCTCTGTTCATGTTTTAATTTTTAGCAGACATCATCAACATGGAAGATGGCAAGCTCGGATTGGAAGGGTTGCCGGAAACAAGGATCTTTATCTAGGAACATTCAGTGAGTTCGTGGGCTAATTATGTTTCTGTTTATTGAATTTGTGTCTTGATATTCTACGGTTGTGCTCATGTATTCATTTGACTCTTGTTTCCACCAAAGTCTTAGTGCATGCTTGTGCTTGTAAGATTGCCTTGCTTCTGACTGTTCTGATCTTTATTCAAACCAAAACTTCAGGCACCCAAGAGGAAGCAGCTGAAGCCTATGATGTAGCAGCTATAAAATTTCGAGGAGTTAGTGCTGTAACTAACTTTGACATAACAAGGTATGATGTGGAACGAATCATGGCTAGCAATACACTTCTTGCTGGAGAATTAGCCAGGCGAAACAAAGACATTGGACCTTGTAATGATGCAACTACCGATCACAATCCTTCTACTCGTAAGAGTGAAAACGAATCGGATTGGAAAATGGTCTTCTGTCAGTCCTCCCAGCAACTGGATCACAAAGCCTCAAATGCTGTGGATAATTACAAAACTCAGGCTTTCTCGTTGTCCCCTGAAAATGTAATTGCAAATGATAGCATTTTCTCACCGCACCAGCAACAGGTAGAAGACTCGTCCAAGATGGGAACTCACATGTCAAATTCGTCGTCGCTGGTGACTAGTTTATGTAGCTCTAGAGAAGGAAGCCCTGATAGAGCAAACCTACCAGTGCTCTTTGGAATGCCTCCCTCAGCAGCATCCAAGCTGTACACTAGTCCAATTTGTGATGTGAATTCTTGGATCCCAACAGCAGCAGCAGCCCAATTGAGGCCTGCTGCTGTCTCCTTGCCTCACATACCAGTTTTTGCTGCTTGGACAGATGCCTAGGGTTAGTGTTTTAATAAAAGCGCTGCAGAGGTTTTTAGCATGAAGAAAACAGGAGAAAGGAAGTTAGATTCGGTTTTTTTTTTTTGGGATTTTCTTAAGTTAATGGATAAAATTGAGGGGGTTACTGGACGCACTTGGATGCATGCATGGGACCATGTTCATGAACAAGAGCTTCAAATTTTAAAACTCATCCTTTTTTGGACCTGGCGATGATCTTGAAAAGTAGTAATGGTGGGAGAGAAGCTTTTAAAAACATTATGATTGAAGTCTGTGGAATGATTTTTGCAATATGGGATGGCCATTCTCATAATTAGGCTCAAGCTTTTATCGCCTCTCTCAAGTACAGAACAGAGCAAATATGGGATGGCCATTCTCTTTTGCTTTGAGCCTTTGACCATAATGTTTCTGATCTCATCACCACTTATGGCTCTCCATGCACACAACATCATGATTACCACCCGCCTTTATCACCTAACCTTTCTCTAAAGATGACACCACAATCTACATTGCATGCCAATAATTCCAAAAGTTAAGAAAAAAGAAAAAGTGGGAGGGGATGTGAATTGTGATGGTGGAACTTGATTCTTATTCGAGGGTTTTAACTGGTTAGTTATGTCAGCTACGCAAAGGAAAAGCAGCACTTGACACTAGAAAAAACCTCAAAGCTCTTTCGTTCGAAGCACACATCTTACTCACCACTACAAGCTAATGATGATGGGCATAAAAGCAATTCCATGTCCACATGTACGTAGATTTCAATGACCAGTCAGTGCTTAACATTGCGTGTGAGTTAACACACGTGCTGTCATGTTCATTATCTTTGTTCTTCACATTCTCTCTTTCCTTCCTCTCAAATAGTTCTTGTATCATTATTATTTGCCCTTTACATAAAAGAAAAAAAAACTAATAGCATGTTATGGATCTGGTTCTAGGTTTTGCTTAGGAAGATAGAGTCGAGATAGGTTTTCAATGTACAAGCCGTGATCATGCATCAACTTGTTGGTAATTAAGAGGTGGAAAAGCCATTATTTCATTCGATTTTCAGAAGATATAAAACGAATATTTTGCTTCGAAAGTTTGGTGAAACAGGTTCTCCCACATGATCAAGATTATATATATCGCCAGCAACAAGCACATGACTAGATTATCTTGCAAATAACACGACATGGACGGGCTATGAGTTGGCAAGACTGTTCGTGGTCTTTGCCCTATAAGAGTACAAAGACGCAGTTATTACTGATCTGTAAGTTGCTCTACAGCTTGGACGACATGAAGATTCATGTCAGCGTAATGATCAAAAGAAAAATCTCAACCACCAAGCTGGGCACACCGATTTTGACTTTTGTCGACATCCTTTTTCTGACAGGAGCTGTATTTTTTATTATTATTAATACAGATATTTAAATTAATTTATATTTATTTTAATTGATATCATTTATTTAAAAATTAACAATGATATGAGTTTTTTTAGTCACCCTTAAACTTACAAAAATCAAATTAATAATTTTTAAAGAAAAAGGTAAGTAATTTACCCCCTCAACATTGAGAAACAGCTGTATTGATTTTAACGTTCGATGTACTTCTATTATTCTTACAGGGAAGACAAAAAAACATGCATGTTCCTCTCGAAATGTATCAGCCATTTTTTTATTTTTTTTAGATTAATATGGATGTCAGGTCCAGCTTGCACACATTATTTTAAGAATAATTCTATAAATAAATCTTATATCTTATGTATTATAATTCATTAATATAATGTTATTTTTTCAGGATATCAAATGAAATCAACATAATTTAAATCAATAACAATTGAAATAATCAACATAATTTAAATCAATAACAATTGATGTATCTTGTCGAAGAAAATCAGAAATCCAACTTTATTGTTCTTATTGTAAACGCAAAGAATCTTGACAAATATCAAGTATTCATGTGCCCTTTGGACAAAGATTCAGTAGCATTTATTTAGTAGCCAGCTAGTTTGATGGCCCTGTGGGTCCATTTATTTTTTTATTTTTCAATCCAAATCTTTTATTTGATTAATTCATCCTTATCTTTCCTTTAACATCCTTTGATTAATTCATCCTTATCTTTCCTTTAAAGAGAAGGTTTTTTTTTTAAAGAGAAGGTTTTTTTTTAAAAAAAGAAAAAAATGCCTCAATATTGTTTTCATAAGATTGTAGAGGAAAAATAAACAATTAATTTAAAAATTATATAACTAATAAAAAATATTAATTATTTATGAAATATTTGTTTTTGGAAATATGTAATACGTTTATATTTGCTCATAAAATAATTAATAATATTAATAAAAATAAATCTTATCTGAAGAATATAATATTATAAAATAATTTTTATTTGAAGAGAAATTGATTTTATAATATATAATAAATAAATAAGTAAATAATGAGTTGTTAGTGTCTTGTGTAGGGGCATACTGAGAGCATGTTTAAGATTATAACAGTACCTGTAGTTTAAAGTATTTTTTATTTAAAAATATATTAAAATAATATTTTTTTTATTTTTAAAAAATTATTTTTAAAATAATTATATCAAAATAATTTTAAAATATAAAAAAATTAATTTAAAATATAAAAAAATTAAATCATTTTTCTGAACTATTCTTGAAGATTATTTGATAGTATGGTTATGGGTAATTTTCAAATAACTTTGTGTGCTGAATTACATATTAATAATTTTTTTTTATTATTATAAATTTATTTTTTATATTAGCCCATCAAAATAATTTAAAATATTTTAAATTTTAGTAAAAAAAATTTAAATTTTTAAAAAATATAATTTACATAATACTCTTAATTTTTAATAAAACCTATGATTCATCCCATTGTATTGATATTTTTTAAAATAAAAAAATCCCTGCCATGTATTTCAAAAGAAGGAAGTCCCCCCTCCTTCTCAAACAAAGCAGCATGCATGGTGATGGGTGATGTCAAAAGTAATGGGCTAAGACCAAACTTGTGTAAATAATTGTCCTTAATGGCTTAAAGGCGTACGTCAAATTGTAATCAATGTCATGTCAAGGAAATACGCCATGATGGTGTCTGGCACTCATGCTCCATGGGATCAACTAAGGTAAAATCACCGAATCATGTGAATTGTCAAGGTCTTCTAACTACTTGTTGAGGAGATTAACACTAATAAAGCAAAGGGTATCAAATGTAATAAAGGTAGTGTGTGGTGTAGTTCGTATTTTTATAAAAGTTAATCTTTTTATTTTTAAATTATTTTATTATGTTAATATAATAAACAAGTTTTTTTTTAACAAAATATATATCATTTAAATATATTTTTAGATAAAAAATACTTTTAAAAGTAATATATATCAAACTCATAAGTTAGCACTTATATATTTATCTTAAAATTATATAAGATCCAAACGGGCACTTATAATAGTAACCGAGGCTTGCATTTGCAAGTTTATATATATATAAACAATTGAAATGGTCATGATATATAATATTTTAAAATGTACAAGAAAATACACCATTGATATATAATAGGCTCCAATTAATCCAGCTGGATTAAGAATTTTTTTTACAGTAAAAAGAATCAATACACTTTGATCATTTATATTTTTTATGTTTCCAATAAAAGAATCACACAAGGAAGAGAGTTTTTTTTTGTTAACTAGTTTTTGTTATATATTACATCACTTTTTAACCATACTCTTGTATGGAAAAATTAATCAATTATATTCATATTTTTTAATACACCCTTCTCCTATCAATTAGCTTTAACAATAAATTCAATATAAATTCGCAAGAATGCGTATTAAAGTCAATATACTACAAAAAGAATATGTTATTGCTGAGATTTGCATATAGCTAAGCTTGGTTACATATTGAATCTATTTTTCTTTTTGCTTAAAGGGTTATAATATATTAACTTGAAGAAATATCTTTACCTGTTCATGTTGAAAAATATCACGTGATCATTAATTCCTGATAAAAATAGTTGATAAATAAAATATATTGCGGTTGCGGAGTATAAATGGTTATTTTACGAGCGTGTTTGCGCGCGCGCGAAGCACGACACAAACAGCCGACGACTGCAAGGGCCAACAACATCATCAATTTGAGGAGCCATGGTCATGATTAATCAAACAGAGCAGAGCTCAAGATTGAGTGACCAGACCCAATCTTCTTGAAAGAGGATCATGGGAGTCACTTCATGACAGCATTACAGCCAATCCATACGGGCTGTTCGTTTCCCTAAGACTTTAATAACAACGATATGTGGCCATGCACTGTGTATCAATAATTACAATCCGAGCTTCATATAATATTATTAGCCGTCGACAGCACACTATATATAATCATTCTATGATCACCTTACGAGTCTGAATGTGTTCGATCTGAAATCAGCCATATCTGCCTCCGTTCAAGATCTCAAGGCTCAACCGCCGCTACCTTTATTGGCAACAAATGTGTATGGGAATAAATGTTTGAACTTTTCATGTTAAGCTATATGGTAGTGTTTGATTTGAGAGCATGTTCACCGTTTTTTTAACACAAGATCTTGTGTTTGATTATATTAAAAAATATAAATAAAAAAAAAATCAGAAAACATAGAAATTCTAAATAAATTTTTATCTTTGTTGTTTTTGTTTTTTTATCTCGAAACAGTAACTAAATGAAAGCTTATAAATTATCTTAGCATTTCATTAGAGAAGTAATTTTTTGCCTTGAACTTCCAATTATACCAAACTAGCTGCGATTTAGCTCGTATGCGGGACATCAATGTTTTTATATGATGACCACATGCTATGCTAGGCTTTTTGGACATTCTCTCATATCAGTACCGCACTTTATTCCCAAAAATTGATATTTGTGTGTTAGGCTGATAAATCACAACCTAGAAAAAGATATGGTTTGCCACATTTCCCCACCAAAGTCTAAATCAGACCAAGTTGAACGAACATGTGTCTGTTTGCCCCACCTTGCTTTCTACAAATCGTGGACATCGTTGTGCCAAGAACAAAGGGCCCGTTTTGCTGTCAAGGTTGGGCTTTGAATTCGATGGCTGAGAACATCTGGACTTACTGGTTCGGAAAGGGAAAACGAAGGCAGTGGATAGTTACCGGGATGATTTCACTGATAATGGAGCGACAACTCTAGGCAAATAAAAGGATATGAAATCCTAAATCACCACGAGTATTGAGATTTCAACAGTGATGTTTTCGTTTTTTAGCAAGGACTGTTCGATGAAACCTCTCAATCTAAAACTGTATATTATAGATGCATTTGCGCTCACCAACGTAAAAGGTACAAAGAGATAATGTTGCAATAATTTAGGCTGACGACGGTTCTCCATCTCCTAGTGAGAGCCAAGGAGCAAATGTCACATCCAGTTCTCGTGCGCAAAAGATATTGTTGTCCAGCAAACATCCACGAGAGGTTGGACGCAAGCAATGAAAAGTTGGACCGATCGCAGAGAAGAGGACATGGTGCTGTCTGAGCTAGGGACCGTAACTGGGCTACAGATTGGAATAGTGATAGGAGGCGGGAAAAGCCATAGAAGCAGAGGGCCTCAAGATTTGAGGGTTAAGGCCCTCGTTTTCACCTCACAAAATCTCCTGGACCCGTGCAGTCCCATGGTAAGACCTTTCACTTTCACTTCTTATCATGGTACAGAAGTAGAAGATTGCCCTTCGAGGGCATGAGAATGCAGCCCCAACAATGTGTTGTTTTGTTGGCGCTCATGTTCTGTCTGATGTAACTTCAGCCTCGAAACCCAGGGGTAGATATTAGAGATTGGACCACTAGTTGAAAATGAAGCCCAGCAAAGTCCAGCTCCAGTGTTTACATAGAGAGGAAGCATTACATTTCAGGTGACAAGAACCCCTCTTCGTTCTGTCTTGAAGAGTTCTGGTTGGTGTCGTCACCAGATCTCACCTCCAATTCAGATGAACTGTGGCCCAATTCAGACCACATGACTGACGGTACCGAGCGATAATTGTTTTAATCAATGAACTACGATGAATTATTGATCATATTAAGGTTCTTTGATGGAAGAAAGTGAGAAGGAGATTTTTACTAGTGTGGGATCTATATGTATCTCTCTCCTTGTAAATCACTTTAATAATCCCGTTTTGCTAGTTTTTTTTATTGATTTTTTGTTAATTAATTTTAAAATAAACTTCACATTTTATTTTATTTTTATTTTTATTATCATATAATTAAGTAAAAATAGTCTACAAGTTTTTTTTTATTTTTTATTAAACCTATTAGAATTCAAAATTCAAGTCGTTAGAATTTAAAATTCAAGTCGAGGGTGTTATAGAACTCAAGTCTATCTAATACGTTATCGTCTTAATAATTTTAAAAAAGATATTATCTTAAATTTTTTTATAAAACTAAATGATATTTTTATCGGTTATCTAGATTATTTTTAGACCCATTAAATTGATTAAGTTATAATAAATTATTTTATAAATAATTTAATTTGAAGTTTGAATTAGATAAGAAATCAGTTCAATAAATTTTAAAATTAACTAATTAAATTAAGTTTAATGATAAATTTAAAATTTTTTCATTATCTAAATATTTTTTTTATATTTGTTTTTATTCAACCCGCAATATAACTAACTAGTTATCTAATGTTTATGTATTAAAACATTTGTGCTTCATCCAATAACAATAAATAAATAAATAAATAAACCTTTCACGTGTGAAAAAAATAAAGGCTCAATGCAAAGTCTTCGAAGCCAAAGAAGCTAGCAAAATATCGATCATACCTAATGTTTATAAAAGAAAACAGTTTTGTAATCTTGATCATCATGGCTGCTGAAGAATTAGGTTGACAAGATTCTCTACGCATATCCTTGATCTTGGATGTCACAAAATTAAAGAGATTAACTAATTATTTGCTAATAAACATGAATTAAATAATAGTTTACTCATAATTTTTTATTGTTTGAACTAAGCATTTATATTGGGATTGGTGGACTTTTGCTTGTAGTGAAGCAACAACCGTTGGTGGCAATCAACTAGTTGCCACTAAAACCAAATTAAGCTGCTGAAGCGGAGAGCCTTTGCCTTAGATTCCAATTTGTAGTGGGGAAGTCTACCTTGGAGCGCCATGCCAGTAGACTGTGAATGTTGACTTGCAGCCCCAAAGGGGGTGTCTTTTTCACAACTTTTTTTAAATCTCCTTAAAAGTGTTTTTATTTAAAAAACATTAAATTCATGTTTTTTATATAGTTTTAATATAGTAATATTAAAAATAAAAAATTATTTTAATGTATTTTTAAATAAAAAACTGTTTTAAAAATATACTATACTACAATCTCAAATACTTTATTATTAATTAATATAAAAATTCTAGGATTAGGAGAATGATTTGGGGTTGGATTTTTAATTCAAATGAATAAAAATATTAATTTGATTAAACTTATTTAACCTAGAGAGATTTTTAATTACTTGACTAACCTTTTTTTTTGTTTCTAAAAAATTTTATTATTAAAAAACATACTTTATAAATCTAAATAAATAAATAAAACTTTAACTATCATAATTTTTTTAAAAAAATATATATCCTAACTTAAATATAAAATCTACTATACATATCTCAGACTCTTTATTACGTTCCTTAAAGAACTTGGCTGACCTATAAAATTTAATCCACAAGTCAATATCTTGGAAGAAGAAAAACAAAGTGTTGTCGTTTCAATAAATAAAGTTGATTTAACACCCGCAAGACAAGGTGACGATACAAGTGACAAAGGCGTGACGTCGTCCAAGGTTAATCACAAACAGAACAAAATTGACGAAATCAAAAGGTTTGGAACTCAATTGATCATGACATTATACATGAAGGGCTAAATTGAGGTTTACAATTAATTTATATCCCGTTCTTGTGCATCGCCCCTCATTCAAGAATCGGCAAAACGTGATGATGTTTGCATTATTATATAAATCTTAAATTTTTTATGTTATATTTTTTGAAAATCTTAACTAACCTATAAAATTTAATCCACAAGTCAATATCTTGAAAGAAAAAAACAAAGTGTTGTCGTTTCAATAAATAAAGTTGATTTAACACCCGCAAGACAAGGTGATGATACAAGTGACAAAAGCGTGACGTCGTCCAAGGTTAATCACAAACAGAACAAAATTGACGAAATCAAAAGGTTTGGAACTCAATTGATCATGACATTATACATGAAGGGCTAAATTGAGGTTTACAATTAATTTATATCCCGTTCTTGTGCATCGCCCATCATTCAAGAATCGGCAAAACGTGACTGATGATGTTTGCGATAGTATTTTCTCCTGAAGTGAGGTTTGTGTCAACGATTACTCTTTCTTGGATTTTGTCTAGGATTGCAGTTTAGATGGATGTTGATTTAAAAAATATATATTTTAATGTCATGAAAAATAAATTTTAAAAAATAAAAAATATTTTAAAAGGGATACATATCCTTTAACTGTAGCACGAAAAGGAAGTTAAAGCAAAATAATGAGGAGAAACCCCACCAACAACAGTGTTCAAACTTACTTTAGAATTCCCATTCCTTTTCAAAATTGCCGAATGTAATCGATCTGATGTGATGATTACTGAAACCAGCATTAATCCCTTTCTTAAGCACGCCGTCTAAGGTCTCCCAAATCAGGCATGCCAATTCTTCGTTTTGCATTCTTCGCTGGAAGATCAAAGTGCCTCTGCATTATTGAGATAGCCCACGAAAAGGAAGTCCTTTTGAGTACTGGTAGCTTATGAACCTCACGTCTCCAAGGATTTCTAAGCATTTGCACTGCCCAGGCATGTGATACTGATGATTCATTACAGCATCCGCCTGCCCTGGATATGGACCCACTCCTATTCACCATGATTTCTCACAGAAAAAAAGGGTTCATTTTTTTATTTTTTTTTATGAGCTAACAATTTCTCCCGTTCTTGTACATTCATCTCTCATTACACTTTCAAATGAGTGGTCAAAGAAGCCAAAAACCAATCCCTGAAAACCATGATTACATCTCCTTGAATGACTTCCGCACCAAAATACTACCTGCAATCGAAGTTCCCAAATGGTAACTCGAAGTAGAAATTCCACCATTAGTTTTGTTTTTTTCAAGAAAGAATGTTGATATTGGACAACTATAGCTGCTTGTCTTGTGACCTGCTAATCACTGTAACGAAAGGGAAACAGGAAAATGAAGAAGAAGAGGAGATACCAGAAGATTATAAGAAGAAGATCATGTGAATGGTGATGAGTGGTGGTGTCAATTATCATAATAAATGACGGGAGAGAGTTGTGCAAGATCAATGGCAGGGAGTCCTCTGTCTGTGCGTGTGTGATGTGAAGGCATTAAAACTAGATCACAGATATTATTCCTCGGTCACGGATATATCCATAAACTCTTAAAAGCTCACCTCTTCACGGGACAAGCATTTAAGTAACGTGTTTATATTTTTCAAATATTTTTAGATGATTTGGATATATTAAAATAAAAAACATTAAGAATATCTAAAAATCAATGTAAATTCGGTCTGGTCTTTGTCAAAAAAAAGAAAAAAGAAAAGCACGGATAGATTGAATTAACTCATAATCTGGTTAGTTTTTTTTTATTTTAATAATATAATTTTAATTTATTCATATCCACTATGAATCAACTCATCACACAAATTTTAAATTAAAGCATGAATAAACCGGGTTTCAATGCTATGCTAAAAACACATTATATAATATTATCTTTCAATTTAAAAAATAATCTTATAAAACCCTAATATCAAACACATATTCAATTCCAATTCCATGTCCTTTTTAATTTTTCCTTGAATGCATCAATGGATCGACAACAATGCTCCCTTCTGGTTCCCTAGGATTGGAACCAAATGACCAAAACGACCTCATTGCTTCAAGAACGTGTTGTCACCATCTTGCACTTCGTACGTGCAGGTCACCACCCCACACAAAACCCCCACCTTAGCTTTCTTCGCTACTCTTTCATTCTCACCAAGCCCCATCCTCCCTCTCCTCTTCACTCTTCACTGCCAATGTCTTCCCCTCTCTTCCCTTGAGCCTCATACCTAACCATTAACCAACAATTAAAAAAAGAAGAAGTCCAACTTCAAGAACAGGCCCTCCTTTTTTGATATAAATAAAGGAGCACCCACTCATTCTCTGTCCTTTGAAACTAAGCCAAGAACTGCAGAAAAAGAATTACAAGTAAAGTGTCTACTTGTGTAAGCCAAGAAAGAATCAAGTTCTCTGTCTCTCTCTCTATCGATCTCCAGATGGGTTTTTGGTCAGTGGTGTTGTTTACTTTGTTAGCCTGCGCATCTGTCTCAATATCAGATCCAAGTGATGAAGCGTGCTTAACCCACTTAACTCAATCCTTAAAAGACCCAACAAACTCACTTCAAAACTGGACAAAATCAAATTTTGCAAACCCATGTTATGGTTTCACTTCTTATCTCCCTGGTGCTACTTGCAACAATGGTCGCATCTATAAGCTTTCTCTGACAAACCTTTCTCTTCAAGGCTCCATCTCTCCTTATCTAGCAAACTGTACCAATCTCCAGTCACTTGACCTCTCCTCTAATCAAATTACAGGCCCTATCCCCGCAGATTTGCAATCCTTGGTCAATCTTGCTGTGCTCAATCTCTCCTCTAATCGACTTGATGGAGAGATCCCACCACAGATTACAATGTGTGCTTATTTAAATGTCATTGATTTGCATGATAATTTCCTCTCTGGTCAAATCCCACAACAGCTTGGTCTTCTAGTAAGGCTATCTGCTTTTGATGTGAGCAATAACAAGCTGTCTGGGCCAATACCTGTTTCATTAGGGAATAGGAGCGGTAATTTACCAAGATTCAATGCCACTTCTTTTCTTGGAAATAAGGGTCTTTATGGCTACCCTTTGCCTCCAATGAAGACCAAAGGTTTGTCAGTTTTGGCCATTGTTGGGATCGGTTTAGGAAGCGGGTTTGCAAGTTTGGTCCTCAGTTTTACTGGGGTATGCATTTGGTTGAAGGTTACTGAACAAAAGTTGGCACTCGAAGACGGCAAGATTAGCCAGCTTATGCCTGATTATTGATATTAATCAAGTTTGTTTAGGTTATTACAATTCAAGATTATTACTAAGGTTGGGCTAACTGATGTTCTTAATTTTATTTCCTCTTTTCTTTTTTTTTTCCTAAAGTTAGCAGTTGTATTTTACTAATTTTTAGAGGGTTTTTGTTCTGTCCCACCCCCACCCCCCCCATCCACTCTTTCTTTTTCTCCTGAAGCCTTTTGGAACCTTTTCTCTTTACATTTCCCTTATAGTAGTAAGCATTTATTTTTGTCCAAAATGAACAGTGTATAAATTAATTCAAAGGAGAAACACTGCAGTTTCTTTCAGTCGTTTGATCTGAATTGGGAAGTAGCGATGCAATGCAGGTATGTGTGAATGTGTTTGTGCTCCTTGAAATTTCGTCTGCAGTGGCCAAAAAATTACGCTGAAAAAGATGATAGTAGTGGGCAACTTTTCTGTATATAACGCATGGTATTCTGATAATGGATGTTTTTTTAAATTTTTTTATAAAGTATATTGAAATGATATTTTATTTTTATTTTTATAAAATTTATTTTTAATTTTAATATATTAAAGTATTTAAAAATAAAAAAATAAAATTAATATTTTAAAAACATAGTTTTAAAATATAAAAACAAATATGGAACGGGAGACCTGGGGCTGGTCTCTGTATTTATAATAAAATGGGCTTTTATCTACTTCTCAGTTTTTAGTGCTTCGTTATCGTGAGCTGGGAGGAGACCAGCCCTCCACATGCTTGCAGAATGGGATTGTCAATGATCAATAATATTTAAATAGTATTTGATATTAAAGTATTAGTTTTTTTAAAAAAAATTATTTAATTTATTTTTTTATATTAGCATATCAAAATCATAAAAAATAATTTGAAAAAATAAAAAATAAAATTGAAATTGTCTTTTGAACTTCAAAACAAAGAAACTCTGACCATGTGTTGAAGTGTGAAATTTTTTTTATTGAAAATATATTAAAATAATATTTATTTTATTTTTTAAAAATTATTTTTAAAAATAAATATAAATAAAAGTTTTTAATTATTTTAAAAATATTTTAAAAATATAAAAATAAATGAAATTTTAAATGATATTGAAAAAGTTATCTAAGCCGAGGTTGTTAATATAAATAAAAGTTTTTAATTATTTTAAAAATATTTTAAAAATATAAAAATAAATGAAATTTTAAATAATATTGAAAAAGTTATCTAAGCCGAGGTTGTTAGTGTTTTGAGTACTTATTTGGAAAGTGTCTCTGTAGCTTTTAGAATATATTTTTAAAATATGTTTGTTTTGAAAAAAATTAAATTAATATTTTTTTGATATTTTTAATGATTTTGATATGTTAATATTAATAATAAATAGAATTATAAAAAATTATTTTTATGTATTTTTAGTTGAAAAACATTTTTTAAAAATATAATGTGTCACAATATCAAATACAAATAGAAATGATTGATAAACAAAATTAAAAATATATTTAATGAAAAAAAAAGTCAATGATATAATCTATGTTTTAAAATTAAAAAAAGATAACTTTCATTATCTTCATCTTTTGTGTTCAATATACTAACCACGCGCTATTTATACTTAAATAATCTTGTTTTCACCTAATTATTGTTGAAGTAGTCGATGATTTTGATAGGCTTCTTCTTGGCCAGCATTCTGCTCAGTTTTTCTGGTGATCACTTACCATTTACTTTGGATTATTTAATTTTATTAAATTAAATTAAAGAGGCTAAGATATAATCAACTATTAACTTTTTATTTGGTAGGTTCGTTTTAAATTTTGGCAAGTGCTAGAACTAGCCATGGATTTTTTTCAAGTTCTGTATAAGTTGACTTTGATTTCAAGATCGTATGCAAATTGGATGATTTCTTTTTTAATTGTCATTGACATGAGATAAAAGGGTGATATTGTCTGATTTTAATTATGTTCGGGGCATAGTTGATATATTTAAAATGTTTGGGACTCCATTGATAATAAACGCAAAACATTAAGGATTAAATTGAGGTTTTCCAACAACAATTGTCGAAACACAACGAATTCTTGAAGAGTCGTCATACGCAAAAGTGCAATCCAACATTTATATGAAAGGTAAAGTTGCCACAGCCTGGAATTGATAGCCACTTGGACTGGGACTTTCTCAGGGATGAACGGAGGAGTGTCTCAGGCGCATCCTGTTCTAAGAGTCGCTGCTGCCGCCATGCGTCAATTCTACTGCTCCAACATTTATATGAAGGTAATGGCTGAGCATGCTGGCCACACAAGGCCCCCAGCACAAGCATCCTCTGTCTCATCAGAGTTTGTTAGTAATAGAATCCAATGGCTGTGATTGCAAATAGTCAAACTCAAACCGAAAGTAAAAGATGGTCATGCTTGGTCCCTCCACTCCCAGACCCCAAGATCATGTTATTATTATAAATAAATAAATAAAAAGTCGATGGCTGGTCAAAAATCAAAACAAGTTCTTAAGTTAATTTTTTAGCGGTTTAACATGTCACTTTCTTTAGAGTGTGTTTGTCCAGGTGAAAACCGAGTAAAAGTGTTAAATGATGGTTTTTGATGGTTGAAAACTAACAAATTCTTATTATGTTTCTGGCGAAACAGATTTTATTAATATATGTTTATATATTTACAGATAAATATTGGATTAAAAAATATCTAGATATAATTTTTTTAAATTCTCAATTATGATAGGCTGACACGTGTCAAAATCAAACATATTTTAATGGAGGCACATTAGGTTTGATACTAACTAGATTCAATTCTATGTGAGATTAATAGTGTGACGGACCTAGCTAATTGAGACTTCACAATATGTCAAGCCCAGTACTAGGTGGGTTTGGGAGAGTGCTAAGCCCAGCTACATGTGGATTTAAGTCTATTATGACATTCTATATCTTAATCTTTTAATTAGATAAAATGAGTATAATACATTTTAAAATGTAACCCAAAATATCATGAAGATAAAGTTACACTCCAGCTTATTTTCTCCACAAAAAGATTAAACTTATAGGCTATAAATGCACAGTGAGACCTTTAGAATAAATATTAACAATTTTTATTCTCTACTATATATATATTTCATATTATTTTTTTTAGAATATTATTGTATTTTTTTTCTAAAAAGGATATTAATTTAAGCATTGAAGAGTCCCCACTTCCATCAAAGAGGACCTTTTATAGATATTAGCAACAGGCTATCTTGGCCTATTAAACACCAAATACAGGCTATCAATCACTTTAGCTGGGAGAATGGATAAGATTTTTAGGATCAATTGATTAACTGACCACTCAATCCGAGAGCATTGTTCCTAGGCTACTTAGATTTGTGAGACTTTATTAATGGCGTTGTCTGTTAGAAAACTAATCAAAAAGCAATTGATTTCTTTCTAGAACTTGCTTTTGGCATTTTCAAGGTATTTAATGTCATACAATCAATGCCCATTTAAGCTAAGATACGGGACAAATCAACTCGTTGCCACGAACATTCCTACCCAACAAAAGCTTCAACAACTCGTTAGTTAAGTGCAACTCTTCACCCAAGCCTTGTTAGCAACTTGAGGGCAAAGTTAGACCTTGCCACCCTAATAAGTCTTAACACCTTCATAAACACACAATGCCTTAACTTCACGACATCCGGCTACACAAAAAGCATATAGATAATTACATTATCTTGAGGAAACTAGTAAGAATGATATTTATAGAAGTCCCTCAGTAGACCATATCTATACCTATGCATATAGAAAATACTTTGAATGTACTCCCCATAGTTATTATAGGATAGACACTAGTTACTGTAAATATCATTCTACACCAAGCTCTCTAAACTCTCAAGAGTCCTACAAATAAAGAACTAAGAAATAGTTTGTGCATGAGCATACTTAAAAAAATGTATATAACCCCTATTAGTGGAGAGTTTCTCCTTTATCCAAACGCATATTGAGCACTATATTTTTATGAAAACAAGTTTGGGCAACTATAATGGCTTTACCAACCTGAAAAAATATATATAAAGTATGTGCAATAACTTGGAGTTAATCATCTAAGACCTTGACTTAATATACAAGATATTTCCTGTAACCTTTAAAGGATCTGCGCGTAATTGATATAACAACTTGGAACTAAACTCTATTAAAGGGTTTAGTAACCTATGTGCTAAGCCAGTGGCACATTTTAACACCAGCATACCCACCAAGAAAAACTTCACTAAGCTTTTCAATGTTTCCCAACAAGAGAGCAAGTTTACATGGGTATATTTAAGAAGATTCAACAAAGAGATACTTAACATGGAAGAATGAATTGAGTCAATGACCTTAGAAACTTGATAAGAGGAGTACGAAAGCATGCCCCCCTAAAGAAAACTTTATGTCTTACTAAATAAGAATTTGTTAAAAGTGAAGCAATTCATAGAAAAATTATATATAGGTTGAAGTAGTCAGTTTGCTATAACATGAAATTTCTTATTTGTACTAAGATAACCAATATGACTAACCTTTCACGTGAAGTAATCAAGGTATTCAAAGCAAAAATCTTAGTGTCACCTCCAAGACATGTTTCCTCATAAGAACCTCCTTTATACTTATCATGAAGATCACTTTAGGATATATAATCCTTGATAAAAATATAAGTTTCTTGAATATAAATGACTTATTCTAAATGACTTTTTATCCTCTCTAGATGATGGCTAAAGGTTGCTCAAGATTTATCCTAAGAATGTGCAATTCTCTTAGGAAGTGATATATGTGATCTTTTTAGTACTATTTCCATTAAACCTCAAGGTATAGATACAGACTTGATCTCTCAATTCTATATGAACCACTCTTCAAGGGATAGACATAGTCTCCCCAGTGTTATATATATCACTATTCAAGGGATGAATTTAATCTCTTCGGTATTATATACACAAATATATGAGGGATGAATGTGATCTCTTAGTGCTATATGCATCAATCTCTCCAAGGTATAAACTTGATATTCCTGGTGTTATATATATCACTCTCTAACGGATGGACTTAGTCTTCCCAATGTTAGCTAGATACATCAATCTCTAAGAGATGTATGTAATTTTCCAAGTTTGATATGCACCACTCTTTAAGAGATGAACTTAGGTTCCTTAATGCTATATGCAATAATCTCTAAAGGATGGATGTGATCTCCTAGTGCTAAATACATTAATCTTCAAGGTACAAACTTGATCTCCTCGGTGCTATATGCACCACTATCCTAAGGATAAACATAACATCTCTAGTACCATATGCATCACTCTTCTAAAAATAAACTTGGTATGCCTAGTGTTATATGCATCAATCTTCAAGGGATGGATATGATCTCCCTAATGCTATATATGTCGTGAGGCGTACGCTATGTCGAGCTATAGTGAGTCTGCCTCCTATACGTGGTATGTGTAAAAGGGTTTTGGGTATAATCATAAAGTTATAATTATAAGATTCAGGAGTCCCAATCTAGTGTTATAATTAATATGAAATTTATAGTTTGTGAGAATTCAGGTAAGGAATTGGTTGTACAAGGAAAAGATACATAACCCCCAATATACCCTACCCAAGGTAAGTTCTATTGTTGTTTAATTATTTTTCGAGGTCAAGTTTTTATTTGTTGGTCTCATCTACGATTCAATGCAGATCTCTTTTTGTAATGAAATCTCTACCTTATCGGGTTAAATTTTAAATGTTCTAAAATTTAAATTTTAGCATCGCATTTATTTTTTACTTTTTATATTTAATATCCGATGATATACATTACAATGTAATTTTATACCCTTAAATTTTAAACTCTACAGCTAAATCCTAACACTTTAAATATAAAGTGAACAAAATAATTAGTGAAAGATCTTTGATATTTTGATCAAATCCTAATAAATAATTATAAACTGATTATAATATCTATTTTATATTTTAAAACATGAAAAATATACAATTTTTTTGTTTTTTTAATAATAATATGCTTCAAAAACTTTAAGGATTCAGTCATATGCACAAACACAAAACATCTTTTTTGTATTTTTAGAAAGAGAAAATTAATTCAATTTTTAAAAAAAAAAAGTTTTAAGATTTTCAAAAAATTTAGAAAAATTTTGAAAAAAATAAAGTATTTTAATATTAAATTTATATTTTATAATATAAATATACAGCTCAATATTATATAAAATGATTAAAAAAACATGTTAGAAGCCCTAAATATTTTTAAAATTCTTTATGAAAATTTTAAATTTTTTTAATATTATTATATTTATCGCACAACATTATTAGCGATTATTGTTTTTTATTTAATTTAGAATACCTAAAAAATCTGAATATAATAGTCATTGTCAGAAATTCAAAATTAAAAAATTAGTTATAATTAAAAAAATATTTACACCCCTGACACACTATATAAACACATGTGAGATAAACTACTTTATGATTTAATATCATTTAAAAAATTAAAATATTAACCTAATTGTTAAAACTTTAATAAATCATCTATTTAATCCTCAAATATATATAAAAAAACATATTCTTATATTTTCATAAAAAATACATGATTTTATTTATCCCTCTTATACTTAAGCATCCACATATAAAAACATTAAATTTTTATCTTACCTTTTTAATTTTATAATTCAATAACATACATAATAAACCACAAACACACCCATATCACTCACCTTTTTTACAGTAATAAACTCACACGTCATTTTTCCATTTTTCAAAATAACATAAATTAAAAAAAAAACTACAGTAATTTAAATAAATTTAAATACATGTTCCCGCATGTAAAAACTACAAAACAGACCCGAATTGCAAAGGATGACTTTTGGAACTGTAGGAACAGTGACGGCACGTGGAGACTCCACGCGCCACCGTAACTGACGACGGGTGGGTTCACGCGCCGCCGAGAAATCCAAAGAGTGGAGGAGATCTGTAATGGCTTCCTTCCCACTTCACCTTACCGTCGGCTGTGAGGAACGTCTTTACCTGCAGAACACCCAAAAACGCAACAAGCAAGTCTGTTTTACTTTTTCTTTCTTTGTTTCCAGATCTATTTTTTTCTTTTTGTTTCCCCTTCTTCTCTGTTTTAGGTGGCCGGTGGTATAACCAAGGAGCTACTGGCGACTGGGTTTCTGTTACGTTTGAGCTGCTGCTGGAGGCTGAATGGAAGGGAGGCCCAGTTCGGTCGGTGATGGACAAGAAAAAACTGAAACGGCCAGCAAGAGGGGAGAGTGAGGGGGAAACGACTCTGCTCTCTTTTTTGTCTTGGCGAGCTGGCAGCTAGTTTAGGAGGTAAGGGGGTCTCGTGTCTGTCGGGCTGCTGGTTCAAGGAGAGGAAATACAGAGGTGAAGGAAATGGGGAGCAGTGTGTTGATGACCAGGAGAGAGACGTTGTGGCCGGGTGAAGAGGAAATAGGAAGAGACCAGCTGCTTTGCCCAAGGGAGGGGCGAAGGAAAAATGAGGAAATGCAGAGGCCGGTCTCTGTGGGGAAGAGAATAGTGAGGGAGATGGAGAGGTCTGCTGAGGGAACGTGATGGTCTCTGGAAATAAGGGACACCGGCTGGCTTCGGTTCTCTTCGTTTTCAAAAAGGTAGGGGCAACGGCTGGCAGAGAAGATAGATTTTTTAGGTTCCTTTGTTTTCCTTTTTCTTTAAAATTTTTCTCCTCCCTAGATATTGACATTTTTCACTGTATTTATAAATAAAATATTTTTTAGGTTTTCAAACTGTACTCTAATTTTAGGTAAAGGGGTTTGGTATCCAAAACATATTTATCTGTTAATTTTTTTTTGTATTTTAAATTTGTTTTGAAAATAAATAATATTATCATCAACTTAATAATAAAAATAAATGATTTTAAAATTAATATATTAAAAATTAAACATATTCAAAATAAATTTGAAGATTTAAATTCTGCTGAGATAACGTTAAAAATATTAAAAATGATGCAAATAAATTAAAAATATATTTTTATAAGGTTTTTGTTTTTTTACTATTTTTGATTTTTTTCTTAAAATTTATTAAAACATTAGGTCAAAAATTTGTTAGCAACAATATTATTACTAAATAAATTAGGCTGGCCCAACCAAATTCAACTTGGTCAAATTGGGCTGATTATATCCTAATAAACCTGGCCTTTCTCTTTGTTTTTTTTTTGCATTAGGCTAAGCTAAAACGGATCTAGTCTGACCTATATTAATGGCATTTTGCCATTTGTATGCAAAAAAAATTATGCATGTAAATGGTTGCCGAAGGGGTTGGAGAAGAAAAAAGAGAGACAAGCATGCCTGATCAGAGAAGAAGAAAGGCTGGTGATGTCTTTGGTTATGCAGGGAAGATCGATGAGTGATTGATGGCAATGCTAGCGATAGAGACACAATGAAAAAAGAGGAAGAAAAGGGCTAGTGGAGAAGAACAAAATTGAAAAAAAAACTAATTTTTTTACCAACTTTAGGCTCTGATTTCTTCTCCCTCAGGGCATAGGATCCACTCCTGTTTATAAGAGGTGAAAAATGAACACTTTATCTCTTTTAAGAGCAAATCTCGGCCTCTGATTCAACTAACAAGGATCTCAACTGTATACTCAAAATGACCATTATGAACTGTCAAATTTGACAGTTGAAGATTTCTATGTTGGCCTCTTTGAATTGATGCCATGACTATTGTGGTGTCAATCTACTAAAAAGAATCATATCGAGGTATGGTCAAGTATCAAGTTGTCATTTTCATATGAGTTTTGTCAAATTTGATGGAGAGATAAATCATTAAATGCTTTTATAAAGTAACCCTTTATGTAGTCTTTTCAAGTGAAAAGAAAGAAGAAGATGAATAGAAGACAAGGCGACAAGTCATCTAGTTTGTTTGTTTTTTTACTTTTCAATCACAATTGTGTTGTTTTGGTCAAAACACGCCTTCTCATTTAAATGAAATAACGTTGTTTGAACTTTTAGGATTTTAATCTAGAGATTTGGCCAAAATTCAATTTAGTCATTCGTCTTTTAATTTTTTTCAAATACACTCCTAATTGACCCTAAACTTTTAATTTTATACAATTTTATCCTTGAAAAACTTCAACATCAGCGCTTTTTTCATTGTAATCATGGGTTTGAGATTTATGCAAATTAACCATTAAACTTTCAATTTTCTTCAATTTCACCACTGATTTCAATCAATTGGGTTCTCAAAGTTTGACGTCTTTTTCAAAATGATACTTGACTATGAATTTCTTTAATTTAACCCCTAAATGACCTTAAGATGTTGATTTTACTGTATTTTTACTCTTGATTTGAACTAATTAACTTGTAAAATCTAAATTTGGTCTTCTAAAATTTCAATCTTTTCAATTAAGTCCATATTGGACTCCCAAACTTAATTTTTCACCAATTAAGTTGTTAAGAAAATTAATTTGACTTATTTAAAGTATAATTAAGGCTTTACACCTAATTAAATCTTTCATTTGGATCCAAATTAATTTTTAAACATAGTTAAACTTTAATTTAGCCCATGATTAAATCAAATTAGCTCATTAAAAATCTAATTATATGCTTAGACTTAATTTTTATACAAATTCATTCAATAATTATTTAATTTGACCTTAAATCTATGCTCTCTCTAGTTTTGGGTATAATATAGGTACAATTAGGCTTCCAATTTCATCCAAAATTATAACTTGATTTTTCTACATTTGAAATCTTTTCTAAGCCAGCCTTTTCCAGTCGCCAGTCTACTTGCTATTAATTTTTTTTAAAGTAAAAAGGTAAATTTTTTAAGGAATAACCTAAAAATAGGTTATGAGAATATGTACCAATCTTCAAGGTACGAACTCAATCTCCTCGGTTTTATATGGATAAATCTTTAAGGGATGGACTTAGTTTTCCTAGTACAAATAGCAACATCATCTAATCACCACTCCTCAATGAAAGATTCTCATATCCCATAAAAATAATAATCATAATGATTACTTTTTAGTGGAGGGCTTTTAAACCTTATAATAATACTGGGAAATCTATAAGCTCTTACTCTTCAGGGAACTTATAATCACTTAGAAATTTCTAAGTATAGGTTTAACTTTTTTAGGTTTCACATTAACATTTAGGAATTTGTAATGATGATAAGCATGATATCCTTAATCTTTTAGAATTTTTCTAAAAATATATTCTTGGCATTTTACTTCTGAAAAAATTTCTTTTAGTGTAGGTGCATATTTGTTTTATATTTTGTCTAGCTTACACCCCTTTTTTATGTGAACAAAACTCATCTCTCTATCTGAATTGAAAAATTAATTAAAGTCTTTGTATAATATTATATTATAAAGATTAAAGGGCTATTAATGAACCAAGATTTTATCAATATATCTTTACCGATAAATGTAAGTTTAAGAAAAACATATAAGTATAATTGTTCAAAATTTGTTGGTGTATTGGGATGGCACACGCTAATATCAAACACATCCTAGTGGAGCCCTGCTAGGTCTAGTGTTAACGAGACCTAGCCCTTGGTGGGCTTAGCAGTATGTCAAACCTAGACATACAAAGGTTTAGCAGTGTGCTAAGTCATCCCATGATTGGGCTTGACGAGTGTTTAAAAAATATATCAAACTAGAGCAAAGGTGAGTATTTAACATGCTTGTCTTTTTTCTCCTATATGATAAGTAGATAATAAAATTATTTCAAATTTAAAATTTAATGTAAGAACTAGATGCCATGCCCGCGTGATGTCGCGGGCTTGTGACATGCTTGTGTGTTGTTATGGGTTTATAGAAAAAAAATATATTGAGAAAAATTATTGTAATCCACAATGTTTTCAAGAGAAAAACTACAAAGTAAAATTCTTAAACGACTTAATATTTAAAAAATAAAATAAATAAATAAAATTTTGAAAAAATAACAAAAAAAAAATCATGATGAGAAACACTGTAGCAATCCAAAGTATTTTAAAGAAAAAAATTATAAAGCTAAATTCTCAACCAACTCAATATAAAAAAATAAAATCAACAAAAACAAAAGAAAAAAACTATGCAGAGAAACACTGTAGCAATCTATAGTGTTTTATAAAGAAATTTATATTTGTAATTCTCAATTAACTCAATATTAAAAATAATAAAATTAAAAAAAATAAATTAAAAAAAACATGTGGAGGAACACCATATCAATCCACAATGTTTTAAAGAAAAAAACTATGAAGCTAAATTCTTAAGCAACTTCATATAAAAAAATAAAATTGACAAAAATAATTTTAAAAAAATCATAAAAAAGACCATGTGGGGAAACAATATAGCAATCCACAATGTTTTGAAGAAAAAAACTACAAAACTAAATTCTCAACCAACTCCATATTAAAAAAAATAAAATCAACAAAAAAAATTCTAAAAAAAACACAAAAATATGAAAGAAGAAGAAAAAGAAGAAGAAGACAATTTTGGAAAAAAAAAAGCAAAAAAAATGAAAAAAAAACTAAAGAAAAAAGCTAAAGCTGAATTCTCAACTAATTTAATGTTAAAAAATAACTTGTTAAATATAACTTTTTTTTAAAAAATATGGGGAAACATTATAGCAAAACAAAAATCATATAGGGAAACTTTGTAACAATTCTCAGTATTTTGTTTTTTAAACTATAAAGTAAAATTCTTAACCAGCTTGATATGAAAAACAAAAATCAACAAAGTCTATTTTGAAAAAAAAAGAAGAAAAAAAATCATAAAAAAGTCAAGTAAGGAAATATTGTAGTAATTCATAATGTTTTAAAGAAAAAAATTGTAGAACTAAATTTTAAATCCGTTTAATATTAAAAAAATTGATAAAAATTTTTTTGAAAAAAAATACAAAAACAAAAAAGAATTAAAGAAGAAGAAGAAGAAGAAGAAGAAGACAAAAAAAGAAAAAAAAGAAAAAAAACATTTAAAACCCAAAAAAATAGAAAAAACAAAAAAATATATGGGAAAAAAAGACAAAACACAAAAAAAATGAACAAAAAAAAATGCCAAAAAACCATGTAGCGTCAAGAAAGTTATAGTACTTTTTTCATATTTTTTGAAGTATTAATTAATATTTGATACAATTAACTAGTTCACCATTTGTCGTTTGATTTACTAAGTTTTTGTTTGAAATTAAAATAATAGTTATAGTTTGAAATGTTTTTTATTTAGAAATATATTAAAATAATATTTTTTTATTTTTTTAAAAATATTTTTAAAACTAGTATATCAAAACGATCTAAAAATATAAAAAAAATATGTTTTTTTAAAAAATAAATTTCATAATTTAAGAAAAAATGTTCCCAAACAAGCTTTAAAAATCTGAGAATATAGGTGTATTATAATCATCTAATTTACTAGAGGTCATATACATACTTGATTTGAGCAAGAAGTGTTTCATGGTGTTTTGGTGCTAAATAATTTAAAAGAAATTATTATCATAATACGCCAATAAATTAGTTCGCCAAAATTATAGAGTTCCATTAAGAAACCAATACTAATTTTGAAGCAAAATTCCCATCGGTATACTCATGAGATTCGCGCATCTTCAAGACATCAGAGATTTTTGAAGTAATGTAAATGATAATAAACTTATATAATCACAAACTCTATTAAAAAAAAAAAAATTATTTGTTAGCAGTGTTTTGAAACTTGGCAGACCCGACGGGTTGACTTAGAATTTGGCTGATCCGAGGCTAGAACCAGGCCGAGTTAATGAAAAAATAGAATAAGTCATGATTCGGTGTGACCCGGCCGATTCAGCAGGTTGACCCGACAAAACCCGGTTATAATCTGTTAACTTTTATTTTTTTACTGAAATAACACCGTTTTAAATCTTTTTAAAATAGAAATCAACTCGATCAACCCGATCAAAACTTGAAACCCGGCCTCACACAAGCCTGGTTTAAAAACTTTGTTTGTTAGATTTGATCCACGTTTACAAGCTGAGCACCTGTATTTAGGTGGTGCTGAGAAATTGTTTCAAATTGTAAAGGGCCACCATCACCGGACTAATTAATAGGTCATTTAATGCCCTTCTCGAGTTGTTGAGAAAAGTTGTTCCAATGACAAGCAAGCTTTACCTAACAGCTTTTATGATGCAAGTAATTACATCTCGGAGTCAGATCTTCGTTGACAGTGCATGAAACAACCTTATTTCATCATGTTTTTACTTGTACCAGGATCATACAATTCTGGAACACGAATACACATACTTTTTTAAGAACTCTTCTTAATGAGGTGAAAGAATTTTATCTTACATGCTACCGTCTCAACTCTCATGGACAGTAAACGATTTTCTGACATCTGGGAACTTGTCTGTGTGGTCGATAGAGAGTATATGGAACGCCCTTCATGTAATAAGGACATAATTGGGAGACTGTATATGCGTTTGTTTTGGATATACGAGATTATAATAAAATCATTCAATCCACCATAAAACAAAATAGGAATCAAGTATAAAGTTAAATATTAAAGACTGAAAATAAAAAAAAAATCAAAAAAATAATTTGAGTAAACCTATATAAGTGATTGGGGTAACGCACTGGAGGGATAATTTTTTCTAGATGTAAAAAGAAATAAGTTAAGGTGACAATAGAATTTTCTAATAAATAAAAGAAATTAGAGATTAGGATCATTGAATTGATTGGTTAATCTAATAATATAAAAAAAAACAACTTCAATTTAATAATATGAAAAACAAAGTAAATTTAAATAAAAAAAAGACAGGTTATTTATCTAGTAATGCACTATAAATGGACCTATTCATTGGATATGTGTGAAAATGAGACAAAGAAAATAGAAATTGGATTTAAAAAAAAAAACACACAGACTTCAAATTTGAAATAGTCCTTATAAGCTAAAAATAAAATAAAAAAAACATGATTATGCTGGTAATAACAATTGCAACGTGAAAAGAAATACCTATATATAGGAAGATATGGCTAACAAACCGTCCAAGAAATATAAAGAATATACGGAAATTTTTTTAATTATGAAAAATCTGGTGTACAAGATGGCTCGAGCCAAATGATTAAAAAATATGTCAAATTAGAGCAAAGGTGAGTATTTAGCATGCTTGTCTTGTTTCTCCTATATGATAAATGGATGATAAAATTATTTCATATTCAAATTTTAATGTAAGAATAAGGTAATTCAATTTTATTTTATTTTTAAGAAAAATCTAGACACCACTCCTTAGCACTTACGCACGTGAGACAAGGAGAATTGTCAACTCACATGACCACATGCTAGAGAAAAGTCATATGGTTTATCAGGTGTCCACGACTTTATACTTGACATAGTAGCTTACCATCTATCTTTAGAACTTCTATGTGGTACGATTACCGACTTCATCGTCTGTTGTTTGGTGTACGAAGAGAGTTTTTGAAAATCAATGTAAATCGAATTTTTTAAAATTTTAATTTTTTTAAATAATTTTTTTATAATTTTAAATTGTTTTGATATGTTAATATCAAAAATAATTTTTTAAAAAAAATTATTTTAATATATTTTTAAATAAAAAATACTTTAAACCGTGAAAACTGCTATAATCCTAAATACATTCTAAAATTAAAATCTAGGTCTATTATAATTGCACGATTAACTAGAGTCTTATACTTTTTTTATCTAAACCTGAAGCGTTTCATGGCATTTTAGAGCTAAATTTTCAAAGTTGTTTTCTAGGATCGGAAGTTGATTTCAAGAGCTGGTTTTTATTTGGTTTTTACAGTTAAAATATTTTTTTAAATAATTGTTTTTAAATTATTCATTTTAATGTTTTTGCATTGTTTTAATTGGTCGATATCAAAAAATTAATTTTTAAAAATTTTTAAAAATTATTTTAATATAATGATATCAAAAAATTAATTTTTTAAAATTTTGAATAATTATTTTAATATATTTTTAAATAAACAAATATTTTAAAAATAATGACTATCATAATATCCAGTTCACAAATTGAGACAAAAGAGAGAAATGAAGGGAAATCAAATTTATGCTAAAGTGAACGACATCTTCACAGAGCTATTGTACAAGTAGAAAGAAAATATCAAAATACATCAAATAACACAATGAGATAAATTTTTTCATCACTATCACTAGAGTTAATCACATGAAACGTGTAAAGATGATAAAATAGATACCTCGGTGATGAATCCCCACAAACATTATGAACTTTTTATATACATATTTTTAAATTTTATGTATCAAAAGATAATATTACTTTTTATACTAAATAATTACTGTGAAAAAATCATTATGAAATGATGAATTAACCCTTATAAATATGCTTTGAGAATTTTAATTTTAAAAGTTATATTATGCTTTCAAAAAAAAAAACCAAAAATATCTCTGGCCATAGCGAAGTAATTTCTTGCTTTAAAAGGCATTAAGTGAATCTATTATATAAAAAAAAAGTTTTAGGAAAGGACAACGATACCCCGTAAGAATTCTCCAATGATAAATAAAACATAAAAAAATAAGAATCTACCCAATAGACCAGTTCATTTTTTTTTTAAAGAGTAAATACGTGAATCCACTGTTATAATCATTATAGAGGATAGGCTGTGTTAATAACAAGCACCCCAAAAGAAAAGTCTGAAAGGAGACAAAAAGGTCACAGGGATCATTTGAATCGACAAACTAGAAAAAATAGAGGAGCACAAGGTGATTCCATTGCCGTTTGGGGGTGAACAGAGGAATCTCTCAGAGGTTTCTACCAAAGAGTCGAAGAAGTAAAACAATCCAACAAATCACCATTAATAACCCACAATAAAAGTTATGAGTTTGCAGCTCACCAGGGTACCACGACAACTCCCACTGCACCACAACCACACGTTAAAAGTCTCTCTCCATAAAGGGAAACCTTCCCCTAAAATCTCTATTTACCTTGCCTTCTCCGTATCCTTTTCAAGAAGCACCAAACCACAAACACCCCACAGGAGAAGAGGACCTAAAGAACCAATCTTTGTTTTCTCTTCTTCTTCTTCTTCTTCTTCTGTGCATCAGTGCCATAATTATTATATAAAGAAGATGACCGTGGTGATTGATAAGCACGATGTCCTTGTGGGCACTTTCTTTGCCTTTCTTTTCTTGTACATTTTGCGCCAAAATATCTGGAAAAGAGAAAATATCAGGAATAGAACAACATTGAAGATCCAAAACGATAGTGCTGTGTCTGTCTTGAGGCATGAAAAGGGAGGAGGCTTCTCCTCTGCTGATGATGTCATTGTTGTCGGTGCTGGTGTTGCTGGTGCTGCCTTGGCTTATACTCTTGGCAAGGTGCTCATAACTCTTAATTTCATGGCTTCGGTTGCTTTTTAAAAGTTGGTAATGATGGAACATGCATCTGGGATTTTTATTTTTTTCGTTTCTTCTTTACTGAACTTTTAGCATTGGCTTTTATTACGGGATTTTAGTAATTTATTATCTCATACAAAGAGGTGGAGACTGAAAAGTGTTTTAAGTTCTTGAGAATTTCACTCGCCTTACTTTTCTTTTGTGTGTGTGTATGTGTGTACGTCATCGTGTGTTCGGTGCTTTGCTTGTCTTATGGTCATGCTAACTTGTTGGGTTGGAGTAAAATTAACTTTCTGTTTTATAGTGTGATGACGCGCTCTCTGTGAAAAGCAGTTGTGGGTTAGATTAGTTTATGGAATACATGGTTACTTCTTGATGACAGTGATGGTTTTGAAAATCTTTAATTGTAATAAAAAAGTTACGCTCACATTAAAGTTGACCGGTATCAATTCTATGGATGCAGCTGAGATGGTCTCGTGGATTTGCAACTCAACTTTAATAATAAGTATAAACTTTATTGCCGAGATGGTTAAGTTTCAAACTAGTTTGATTGCTGTTTTGACATTTTCAGTTGAAGTTATTGCTCGAGTAATTTTGTTTAATAGAAATTGAAATATAACCCCACGACCATTCAATTAGACTTCGATTTGCCTTAGTTTTGTGACATTTTTCTAGACTACATATATACTGCTATCAGGACAAAGACCTTGAACTAAAAGCTCAATTCCAACACTACAGGATGGAAGACGTGTTCATGTGATAGAAAGAGACTTGAAAGAGCCTGACAGAATTGTCGGTGAACTGCTCCAACCCGGGGGATATCTAAAATTAATCGAATTAGGCCTTGAGGGTATGATTCTTAAAGTATATATAAAAACTTCAATCTCTGTTTTATCTTTGTATGGTGTGTAAAAAGAAAAGAAAATAGAGATTATTTCGGATGTTGCAAGCTATCTGCTATGCAATACAGAATTAGCTGGATTTGGATTAAAAGGTTCTAGTTTTTGAAATTTATGTTAGATGTCAGAATGTAAAGCATTCTCTCTGAATGCAGATTGTGTGGAGGAAATTGATGCCCAACGAGTGCTTGGATATGCTCTCTTCAAGGATGGGAAGAATACTAGATTGTCATACCCTTTGGAAAAATTCCACACAGATGTTTCTGGAAGAAGCTTCCATAATGGACGTTTCATTCAGAGGATGAGAGAAAAGGCTGCTACCCTGCCCAAGTATAGTTTTTTCCTCAGTCATATGAATGCTTTCCTGGTTTATCCGTTGTTTGAAGTTGTCCTTATGGATGTTCCAGATTTTCATTCATTCAATCATTCTGCAGCTCTTACATCTTACTTAACAGTTAATGACTGATTTTGTATCTTTCTTTTCACTGTCATTCAGTGTAAGAATAGAACAAGGAACAGTCACATCCCTGCTTGAAGAAGATGGGACTGTTAAGGGTGTTCAATACAAAACGAAGGATGGTCAAGAACTTAAAGCTTATGCTCCCCTTACAATTGTGTGTGATGGCTGCTTCTCAAATCTGCGCCGCTCTCTATGCAACCCTAAGGTGAAGACACCATCTCATGCATGCCAAATTTGAATCTGATCCTATTTAGTTTGAATGAAATATGTGTTGAATAATCATTAAGGATGAAGCAAATCATAGAATTTTTACTTTGAATAAAAAATTATAGCCGCTCAATCTGGCATCGGCGTTTCTTGCTTCAAACTTCTCTAGTAAGACCAACACAATCATTTTGACTCTTTTGCAGGTTGAAGTGCCCTCATGTTTCGTGGGTTTGATCCTGGAGAACTGTCAGCTTCCATTTGAAAATCATGGGCATGTCATTCTAGCAGATCCATCACCAATTTTGTTTTATCCGATTAGCAGCACAGAGGTTCGCTGTTTGGTTGATGTACCAGGTCAAAAGGTGCCTTCCATTGCTAATGGTGAAATGGCCAATTATTTAAAGAACATGGTTGCGCCACAGGTATATATTTTTTCATTTTTAACGGTCAAGGTAAGAAGTATGATACCATTTGATGTCATTGCATGATTTTGAATCATCAAATATGATTAGCAACCATATTGTATTAGCGTACTAAGAGGTATTCCCTGAATTCCCTACATTATCCTTGTTACACATTTTTGTTTGAAGAAAGCATTTTTTGCCTGTTAGCCTTTGTCTGTGTTTAACTAAGAGACTCTATTTCAGATTCCATCTGAGCTTCGCAATGCCTTCATATCTGCTATAGATAAAGGTAACATCAGGACCATGCCAAATAGAAGCATGCCAGCGGAACCACATCCTACTCCTGGAGCGCTTCTGATGGGTGATGCTTTCAACATGCGTCATCCATTAACTGGTGGTGGGATGACTGTGGCATTGTCTGATATTGTTGTCCTTCGTGATCTTCTTAAACCACTTCATGACCTTAATGATGCAGCTTCGTTGACCAAATATCTTGAATCCTTTTACACCTTGCGCAAGGTAAGCTAAATATGTCTACCATAAATATCATTATGGCCAAGAATAGTGTCCAAGTAATGTTCTTCTTAGTCATCTGAAGTTATGTCTAAGCTTTGCATCGTGAATGGAAGTAACAAAGAAAAAATGTTATGCTGTGATGACTCATTCCTTGAAATTACATGCTGTAAATAATTTGCACATTAAAGGAGCAGTTATCCTCATAATTTAAAAAGGTCTTTGTTATTTTTTTCTCAGACATGAAGTGATAGGCTTGAACATGAGAGAAGTGAAAATATGATCAGTGAAAAGTATATTTTAACCTGTAATGTTAAATGGTTGTTTCTTGCAGCCAGTTGCATCTACGATAAATACTCTAGCAGGTGCTTTGTATAAAGTGTTCTCTGCTTCCTCTGATGATGCAAGGAAGGAAATGCGCGAGGCATGTTTTGACTATTTAAGCCTTGGGGGTAATTTCTCAGCAGGACCTGTGGCATTACTGTCTGGTCTAAACCCTCGTCCACTGAGTTTGGTCCTTCATTTCTTTGCGGTTGCCATATATGGTGTTGGTCGTTTGCTACTTCCATTTCCATCGCCTAAAGGCATGTGGATTGGAGCGAGATTAATTTCGGTGTGTATTCTCTACTTTTTAGCTATTGCTGATCGTGATGTTTTTTATTAATAAAAAAAGAACAAAGGATTTGCAAGTTTAGTGATGAACTCTTGCAATCGAGATAATATAGGTGCTTTTCATGTTCCCTGAATCCATACCGAAGCTTGCAGCATGCTACTGAAATCTCACTCTGTTTTCATATTGTTTTTGGAACATAACTGAGCACAACAAAAAAATGCAGCTGCTCATCCTATTCTGGAATGTGATTTCTAATTAAATTCTTAATGGCTTTCTCCCATTTTCATGGAATTTTTTAACAGAGTGCATCAGGCATTATTTTCCCAATTATCAAAGCAGAGGGAGTGAGGCAAATGTTTTTCCCTGCCACTATTCCTGCTGTTTATAGAGCTCCTCCTGTTGATTGATACATCAGATGTGCCGAAATCAAAGACGCTTTATCACTGTCAGCAAAAGCCAGTTCGTTTCTGCAAGTTCCCTGTTCACACTATATGCAAACTAGTGTGTTGACGACAATTGATGTATCGTGAAGTTGCATGAACTTCTTGAATAAATGTCTTCCCAAGTTGAGTTCATGTGATGTCAATATGAACACCAAACTTTTATTCCTTCTATTATCAATAAAATTTCTACGGGGTTGAACCTAACCTTTGAGGGGCTGGTAGTTACAATTAAACAAATGTAAATTTAAATCGCCTATTATGATTTTAGGGATAAAAGCTAAAGATAGTTAAGGGTTTTTAGTGGAAAATATAAGAAAACTAGTGAAGGTATTTAAATTTAAAAACTTGAGGAAATTATGAAGTTTTCTTTTTATTAGACAGTGAAGTGAAGGTATCATTTAATCGAGGCCACTCCTTCCTGTGTGATCTTCGAGGTGGATGCATGCGGGCATCACCCTGAATTTTTATATGCGTTCCAATTGTGTGTTTTTTAATAATTTTTTTATTTTAAAAAATAAAAAATATATATATTATTTTAATTATGAAGTTTTAATAAAAATATTTTGAATGGATGGTCACATAACCCATGGAGTTAAAAAGGCTCATTAGTTGTTAAGGCAATTCTTTTTCTTTTAAATTTTGGTTCGAGTTCTAGTAGAAATAAGATTGAAGGGTTGTTTTTTTTGTGTTTTTGCTAGGTTTTTTCTGTATGGTATGTTTGTTACCTCTAAATATCTACATTAATAAAAAAAAAAAAGACTCAATGACCATTACATTAAGAAAAAAAAAAAGAAGACTCAATGACCCTTACATAAAGATGAGATAAAAAAAAAAAAAAACTCAATGACCCTTACATAAAGATGAGATAAAACATTAAGTAAACATGAAGTGAAAGATGTAAATAAAGGTAAACATAAAATTGATAATTGAATGCATGATTTATTAACGTGGATTTTAGCTGTTAAGCAAGTAACAAGCATTTATACTCTTTAATTTTATATTATCCTAAACAGTTGAAGAGTTTTCAAATTGCAAATTCAAAAAAATAAAAACCTAGAGCTTGCAACAATTTTATTGTGCATAAAATCATTATTCACTCTCTTATAAATAATTGTATAATTATGGACTGAAGTAGTAATTTTTTTAAAAAAATTAATTTGATTCTCAAATTTTTTCTTTGTACAATTAAATCCATTTAAATTAAAATTAGTATCCAATCACATGTTTTTTTTAGAGAGAGTTGAATTAAAAAATAATTGATTGAAGTGAAAAACACGAGTAACATAGATAATTTTTCAAATTTATTTATTAGATAATTTTTTAAATTTGTTCATGAAATATATTTTAGTTCCCCAACTTTTTTTTTGCTATAAGATGACCAATTCTTTTATTTTTTAAAAAATATATATTGATACCAAAATTCATTTCTTTATTTTTTAGTCTTTTTTTTCTATGGAAGAGAGAGAGAAGCCATAGGATTCTAGCGAATAAAAAAAAAAACTCTTTGTTAATGATGATTCCAACCACTAAACATTTTAACATTAATGTTAACGGTTCCAATATGTGAGGGGAGTCTTACATTGATTGTTTTAAGTTTTAATTTAGTCTGAAAAATTGTATATAGGTCAAAGATGAATATTTTTTTCAATTTAATTTAGTGATTTACATCTTTTTTGAATTTGATAGGCTGGTTTCTTGGTATTTAAAATTGTTTTGTGGTCGAAAAAACAAATATTTTTTTGACAAAAAAACATATTTGCATAATTTTATGTGATAATAGAAATATAGGCTAGCAAATGACACGTCGTAATAGACAATATGCTGTCTATCTATTATTTTATTTCAAAAAATTCATCCTTTTATGAAGAAATTTTTTTTAACAAGTTTAAACATGTGAGTTTGGGCTTTAAAACCTATATACCTAGATTTTTTTTATTAGTATTTTTTTTAAAAGAAATTATCAAAAAATAAAAGTGGAAGAATTTAATAATTAAAATAATTTTAGATAATTAAAAGCTTAATATTTGTTATGAATTACATTATACTTGATATAATATACTTGGTTAGTTATATGAGTAAATTTACAAATAAGTCAATTATGAATAATTGAAAGTTATTGATATGATGTTTAGATACATCTGAAATATATCTTAGATCATGAGTTATCTTCACATTCAGTTAAGTTAAGTAGCTGTATAATAAAAATTTTCTAAGTGAGTATGTATCACAAGATTTATGATAAATTTTGAGTTTATTATTTTTGATAAATTTAGAAATGAAGCTAAATAACTTTATTTTTTTTTAAATATTTATGTTATGTAAAATGTAAATATAATATCATTAAATATTTGTTATTGAATAAAATTATTAAGGTTAATTATGTAAAGTAAAAAAATAATATTGTAGATTCACTAATTAAAAATTTGATTATGGAACTTATATATAATACATTAAAATAACAAATTTAAACCTTATAAGAAAATTTTAATATCTAGTTTTAAATAAAAATCTAAGTTTTATAGTATTCTCCACGGTACTTGAGAATTGTTATTTCTCACATATTTCCATGATAAAAAATGCTAAATTCAACGTGATAAAGTGTGATCTGTATTTTTAATATATAACAGAAAGATAGCAGAAGTATTTGTTTGATAAAAAAACAATAAATAAGATCTTTCAATAGAAGAAAAATTAGTAAAAGTATTCAGACACAAAAAAATCCCATTAAGTACTAAATTTGTAGTTAATGAGGCTTTGCAGGGACCAGAATAAATCGAGCTTCATCTCTTGTCGGTTGCCCTATACAAACAAAGGTGTAGGGAAAGCGGAGCAGAGCATGAGAATGGGAATGCTAGGAGTGGCAGTACGGTTAAGGCGGTGTCTGAAGCCCCAAAATACCACTATCCTCTCTTCATACTCATATCACTCGTCGCCTTCAAACCGACAAAGAAAGAACGAAAACCAAGTGGATTCGTCTTTCAACAGAGACCCAACAAGCCCACCTCGACTCTTTGTGGTGCAGCCTCGTCTCCGCCCCGATACTCTCCTTCAAGCCAAGCTTAACGAAGCTCTATGCCTCGCCAATTCCCTCGAAGAACAGCGTGATGGGTACTTCGATTCTGATTTCTTCGATAAACCCTTGCCCCCTCACATTCTCGTTCAAAATCCCATCTTCCGTTCCTCTAAAGCTCGAGCAGGTTTTTTTTTTTTAAACTTAATCAATTCCTTTGCTTTTCTTTGATTTAATAATCTGATTCAATTTGGTATGTGCAGATACTTACTTTGGGACTGGGACTGTAGACGATATCTTGTGCCATATCAGAGCAATTGAGTCGAAGGCAAGAATTTTGTTTTTCCTTAAAAAAACCTTCTTTTTTTTGAGGAAAAAACAATGATAATGTGTGATTTTTAACAGGATGATGTTGATGCTGTGTTTGTAAATGCTATTTTAAGTGGGATTCAACTGCGGAATTTGGAGGCAGGTTCTTATTTTTATTTTTTATTTTTGGAGATGATGATTATTTTGGTATATTGATTTTGCTTTTATTTTTGTTTCATTGTTATTTCAGCGGAAATGGAATAAACCTGTGTTAGACCGGGTGTCACTTATAATAGAGATATTCAATGCACATGCCCATACAAAGGAGGCGAAACTTCAGGTTTAGTTACTGACAAGATTTATTTACACTACATTTTACTTCAGTGTCGATTTAGTCCTGTACCCATGGGTTTAGGCTAATGATTGTTTGGTTGTAATTTTTTTTTTCCAGGCAGAATTAGCGGCTCTAATGTATGCAAAGAGTAGACTTGTTCGAGTACGTGGTAGTGATGGTCGCTTGACTTTTGGAGCATTTGGAGATGCTGAAGTTGTTAGTGCCCGAGGGTGAATTTGTTGTTCTTGATTAAGAAATTTTTTTAATGCAAGTCTGATTTTTGGTTAAGCTACACTGCTCTAATACCTTGTTCATGTGTTTATCTTTCTTGAGAGCTTCATATAGTTGGAATTTTATCTTCATTAGTGGCTAGCATGTTCTGTTTCTGACAACCTTGTCCTCCAACTCAAAAACAGATAATATTGACCTTTTTTTGTCTTCTTTTTGAGATGGACAAAGCTAATTAGATTGATCTTTAAATTTTTTTCTATGGGTGCAATACGTGCCATGCAATCAAAACTCATCATGCAGCTTAATTTCTTAGGAAAAACATTGTTTTGCACCGGCACCTGCTCTGTGAAAATTGGGCTCAGGGAAGTTATCCTGTTTCAAATTCTGATTTTTGGTTGAGTTTGAATGTTGATTTGTGGTAGAGTTGCATTACCAGATTTTTCTTGAAAAATACACTGATCAACTAAACGATCCATCATAGGCACCACAACCAGACAAAAGGACTTACTGACCTGAACCAGTTATCTCCCTGCAAGTCTATGTCACTGTAAATCACATGTTCTCATAGAGGTATAACTTTTTGAGGAGGGACAGTCTTTGATGGCTTTTGTATTGTTGCACTTTTATTCTTATTATTGTTTTGGTGGCCACAGTACCTGTATGCTTTCATCCTTTAAACCCTGGATATTTGGCTCCTAATATGGTTCAAGAGATTTGCTTGAATTTTGTTTTGGCATTTATCACCTGCTTAGCTTGAATGATATTTGGTTTAGGAATGTATGATTGCTATTGGCACAAACAACTACCCCTATACCTGCCCCCCCTCCTCAATATACGCTTGAGTGAGTGTGCTTGCACATGCTTGTTCGCATATATGAGTTATCATTTGCTAGGAAAAGTGTTGATTTGCATGGAAATTGTTTACAGGAGAGGAAGTGGAGGACGTGGCTTTACCAGTGGTGCTGGAGAAACTGAGCTTCAGCTTCAGCGGCGAAGGTTTGCTCCTTGAGTCTATTTTTGTTTTACATTAACACGTTTTTTTTAGAGGAATGACCTGCATTATATGTCGGTGGTACTCAAATGATAAAAATCTAGTCAGTACTTACATGAAGTATAATAACCATATATTTTAGAGGGAGTTCCAGATGTCCAGGCTACTTCTGTTTGCAACTTTCTGGTATCATGCATGTCATGTTGCCAAATACTATACATGGGCTGTCTTGTGTGAAATATGCTACATGAAGACATCTTTTGGTATATTTTTGTAGTACTTAATATTGAAGAAAAAAAAGAGTATAATAAATGCAAATCTGAATTTTTTTTCTATGATGAGTGCATTTTTTATTTTTCCTGAAACATGCCCTTAGAAGCTATTCTTGAGCATTTTTGTGAAATTATTGTTTCAATAGAAAATAAATCTGGATCACCTTTTCCTTTAAATGTTATGCTTGCCAGAGTTCTATGCTACTCAACTGCCAGTTTTCTGTCATTTATGGTGGTTCCAAAAGTTCTGGAATCTAATCAACTCCTGACACTATTGTCAGATTAGAGTGTTTTACTATGCTGTCACATTGTTTAAAGTCGCCTCTCATTCCATCATGTGCTCTTACGTTTTCCTGCGTTGTCATTGCTTAGAAATAGATTGGAAAGCTCTGTTTTTCATGACATAATATTTTGGGAAACAGTTTTTTGTTACACTTTTCATTTATTTGTTTTATGATACACAAAGTTGTTTCTATAAAAAGTTTTGTTTGGCTTAGGTCACTCATAAATAACTATTATACTTTTGATGTTACCTTCCACTTCATTTTGACGGAAGTGGAATTTCTACTTGATTCCAAGGCAATTTGCTAGTTTTTTTTGTTGGATTATTGGTTTCACTGTTTAAAAATGGAATAACATTATTCAGAGATCCCAAATGAATTATATATATTTTTTATTATATTATTTTTTATATTAACTTCTTGAAACTCATGGCCTTCTGATTTTATCAGCTAGTTAATTTTGATATTTTTATTTTTATGTAAAAAGATAATAATAATAATAACAACAACAACAACAATAACAAGGGTAAAACATTCGGTTTATCCAAATTACCAGAATTACTCGATCAGGTTAACCAAATTTGGGTTAAAGAAAATTTATTTTTGGCGGGGTAGTGGGAAAGATTTTTGGCTAATTACCCAAAATAACAATTTTTCATCTAAATTACCCGAATGCTCACCTCTTTCATAGACTAGATAACTCTTCATGGTTCGGTTTATATGGCATGCACTTTTGATATTATATGTGTTCATATATTGGCTTTATGGAACTCCAATATCAGAATATTAGAACGGCGTGAAACTTTGCTGGCCCAAATCAAAGATGTTCGTCGTACTCGAGCTTTGCAGCGAGCTTCTCGTAAGAGGCATTGTCAATTGGATAGTCAATATTTGGCCACTGTTGCTGTTGTAGGATACACAAATGCTGTAAGTGATTGACATCTGATTGGAATCTCAAAGTTGTTACCATGCAACTAAACTAAATATCCTCAGCAGTGATATTTTTTTTTTTCTCTTGCAGGGAAAATCAACATTAGTTAGTGCACTCTCAGGGAATGATCTTTACAGTGATTCTCGGTATTTCATCTCCTTGATGAAATGTTCTAGATTTAAGCTCCACATTTGAACCAGGCTTCCTTGAAATATCATTATTGTTGTTTGTAAGTAGTTAATTGGACTTGCTGTTTATGCAGACTGTTTGCAACACTGGATGCTAGATTAAAAAGTGTTGTTCTTCCTTCAGGGTAAGAAGTTGGTGTTGAATCTAAGTTGTTTTCTATTATGGTCTGTGGTGTGATGTAGTGAAGCTCTTGAATGTAGTGTTTTTTAAAATAATTCTTTTTCTTCATTTATCTGATTGAGCTATAATTCTCAGGAGGAAAGTGCTTCTTGGTGATACTGTGGGATTTATATCAGATTTGCCAGTGCAGGTAAGTGAAATGTATGTGCAGTTGCTGATTCATTAATCATATTCATTATTCTCACTCTTCATTATAATTACTCTCTTAGTTGGTGCAAGCGTTTCGTGCAACTCTAGAGGAAGTGGTGGAAGCTGACCTCCTTGTGGTAAGTCAGTTGCTTGCCTTACCATTTGCTAACTTTTCTATCATTTTTCTAGTGTTAGATTCTTTTGTTGCTGACTTTGGCACAAATTTTACTACCCATCTTCCCAAAATGGAAACAATTTGAAATGAAGACTGTGAAAAGGGTAAAGAGAAGCAAATCATTAAGAAAAAGGAAATGAATATAAGATGAGTGACATCAAATACACAAATATTAACCAAGGGTAATTGGATATTATCATCCTTGTTCAAGCCGGTTTAGCCTATACAACAACAGAAAAGCCTTAACCCCAAACTAGTTGAGGTCTATATCGATCCTTTAGCTCATTTCAGCCCAATCTTAAAGCAAATCCATTACTCCCAAGCATGCAGCAATGTGATGGAACCTCATGCTTATTTAACACTAGACCTAGGTGTTGATGTAGCCTATGTCTAGGTTGGCACGGACCTAGGTCTAGGTTGGCACGATCCATGCATGAGACAGGACAAAGTTTTATGCTGATTATCAACTTATTGCATCTCCTTTACTTTTTCTAGGCCTGATCTATCCTTAAGCTAAGCTAGCACACACACAGTTCATTGAGCCATTATGAAGATATTTTTGTTGATTAATGTTTGTTATGCTCAATTTTTGGCGTAAAAAAGTTGGTATCAAACATGAAATATCAGATAAGAGTGTAGGCATGTTTAGAACTAGTATTTTTTTTTTCCCGTATGATGCTTTTATTCATGTATTTGTTCTTCCTGCTGCTACTTATGCCTGGTGTAAGCCTAGGTGAATTGGCGTGTATGTTCTTTTTCTTGTAATGCATCTGCCAGCACATATTTTATATTGTTTATCATCTATAGAGAGCATTGTCAATGCACATCTGATGTATCTTGATAACACTGATGCAGCATTTAATGGACTCTACTGCTCCTAATCTTGAGGAGCATCGAGCAACTGTGTTGCAAGCTCTTCAGCAAATAGGAGTGTCAAAAGAGAAATTACAGAATATGATTGAAGTCTGGAATAAGGTACTATAATTATACTCTATCCTTTTCCCTTGAAAAATTAAATAAAAATGGAAGATGTCAATGACGAAGAGTGTATCCAGAGATCACTGTACATTATTGGATTTTGCAACCATTCAGATTGATTACCAGGAAGAAATGGTTGCTGATGAGTATCTATGTGATGGTGAAGATGGTGAGGCTAGCAGTTTGTCTGGTGTTGAAGGTGATGATGTAGCAGATGATGAGATCAATGGTTTCTCTGGAAGAAGTGAAGGAGATTTTGAAGAGACGCCAGACAATGAGCAAGATGATTACTCTGGCGACTGGCTGTTGTCAGGAGATGACCAAGAGATGGTAGGTGACCACTGGTTGAAGACTCTGGATGAGCAACGAGATGAGGCCTTAAATGACTTGGGGATGCAAGAAGTTTTACAATGTCAGGCCCAGCATGGTCCACATCTCAAAATATCTGCTGTGACAGGAGTTGGCTTGCAAGAATTGCTGGAACTCATTGATGACAGGCTAAAGACTCAGGATGAGAAGTTCAAGGAACAAAATGTAGTGGAAAGGGGTTTTTTTAATAAAAAATGGAGGCCTCCACGTACAGAGGATGCTGTTATAGCAGCTGCTGAACAGTGACAAGAATAAGATTATGTGCACATTTTTTAATTCCTCTTGAGAGTAATACCGAAATAAGATGAAAAGTTTTCAAAGGCATGGATGATCGATTATGGAGGCACTCTATCATATTCCACTGAATAAATTTTGGTGCTTGGTAAGAAAAAATGCAGATGGAGGGGAACTAATTGAAAAGATGGAGATGGCTCACTGTTTATTCAAAGATTGTGAATGCAAAGGCAGCCATTTTGAAGCAAAAAGTAGAAGTAGAAACGTATGTGTGGTGAGCAGTGCATTTTATTTGTAGGAGGAATAGGTTCCTGAAGGTGTGCTAGGGTATACAAGCATATCCGCTCGGTATTTGGGTGTGGTGGTGTAGTTTTGCTAGACAGACGGTGTAAATTTCCCTTGAAGCAATGATGCGGCTGTAGGACGTTTATACATTAATGGAAGCATTTAAATGTTCTGAATGCCTGTTTCTCGTAATTGCAGTTACCTTAAATGGTATAAATCTTGGCATTGTTTGTTGAGCTATAGGAAAGGCAATGATGGAGTCATGGTGCCGGGTTTTTTTGGGAGAAGATGTTTGATCAGATATCTATCCCGTTTTTTCTTTCTCAATACTTTTCATGTTCTATCTTGCAAATACACCAGTGGCTTTGACTTTGGATGTAAACGGGACCTTTTTAATCAATTTTTAGTGTTAAACTAGTTTACTGTGCAGCAGCAGCTACGGACTATTTAGCGTTGTTAGGAAAACGTTAACCGTAAAATTTTCTAAAATAATTTAAGACTGTTAAACTAGTCTTATAGATGATAGTTTAAGCACACTGGAAACCGAATCTTGATACTTGGACTAACATACAATTACATGAAATAAAAGAGAACTCGTTCACAATGGCTTGCTCATTCTTGTAAAGTTGATGGAGATACTTGAAATATTTTTGGCAACCTGGCCTGCCAGGTATGATGAAAACTCAAACAGTATAAATTCCTTCTTGGCTTCTGCACAAAAGCTGTTGGTTTAGGGTTTAAGCAGTATAAAATTTCTCAAGTAAAATGATCTTATATGCTTGTCTTTTACGAAACTTGAATACCTCTACACGTATAAAAACAAGTAACTAGAATGAGCTAGACCAAACTGCAACCATGGCCGCAGCCGTGTACATATTCTACAGCAATACTCTTTTGAAAAGCATTGACACACCACAGTGCCAAAAACAATCTTGAACCAAACATGGTTTTGTTAGATTTTCTATTATATGATTTGAGTATTTAGGTTTGAGCTTGTAAGAGCAAAATGATGGATTCCCCTATTCTTCATCTCATGAACTGGTTTGCTTTCTTCTACCAGTATCTAGTATTTTATTGCGAGTTAACTAATCTTTATGTTGTAGATCTTGTGCTGCGTTTAAAAGAACCTAAAGGCCCACCATGTGCATTGCAAAAAAACAAAATGTTGTTCTTTGTTTTTTCTAGAAGTTCTTGAAATAAAGACATAGTACAAAGGTTATAAGAAAATTATACAAAATTTTAAAGACTATTTTTAGCAGTATTTTATTACAAATACATACGCTTTATACCTTTGAATTAATAATTATTAACTATTGAACCAATTATTGTAAAATTAGTAAGAAATATAGCTCAACAATACACTTGCGAAGCTATTGGTGACTATATTTCTCCAAAGCCTATCTTTCAAGCAATAATTACACTATCAGTTGTGTTGCAGCATCAAATATTTGATGTATAAGGATATACGATCGCATATATATACTAGAGAATATGTATTATTAAAGTTAAGCTCATCAATTAACCGATAGGGATTACAAAGGCAGTTCTTGGAGAGCCTAAGAAAGTTACAACACAGTAGCGAGGCCTTGGTCCCTGCCGGGAGCAAGTGCCAGGATTAAACCTGTAACATGCCACCTGTGGCAGCAGAACAGAAGCTATGTTCAAGTATCTGGTGGCTAATATATGCACAAGGGGTCCATTTCTTACTGGATTTAAGGGCTATGTAAGAGTATGATATGCATGTCTGGCCCATTTCCTTATGTGTTTTCTCATCTGGAAGACAGGAAGCTCCTCACTCATAATGACATCGACATATGCATTTGCTACTGTAACTGGCTCTGGGTCCATCAATTAACTCAATGGGCCTTTAATATATACACCCCATTAAGTTGTGCTGGGTAGTATTATACAGTAAGTATAAATACTTATTTACAGTTAATCATGTAATAAGCTCCTCCATGTTTTGTGTGACACTGAACATGGAATCGTGAAGAACTCAAGAAATTCAGTTTTTGGAACCGATCAAGAAGTTAGCTATGATTCTGTGTTGATCTAGCCTAAGAATCAATGAATTTAGCTTTGGTTGACGAAAAATCTAATCCAAGAGTAGAGGAAGAAGAGAAAAGGGTCTTTGGTCTCTAATTTAGTATGTCCAGTGTTCGTATTTCAGAATTTATCCTCAAAAACTTACTGTGTATGGAGGCTTCCCCCCCCATACTATATTTGTTTCTGAAAAATATTAGTCAAAACCAGCTCGTGCATTAATGATGGTTGGTTAAGATGATAAAGAAAACGCGTCAAGTAAGGGTTGTGAAACAAGATTCGTATCCAAGTTGAAACAATACACGATTAACATGCAAATAACATTGAAGGCCAACGCGTGTATTGAACAATTACTGCGGTCAGTGGAGGCCACGAGGAACTGAAATCACATTCAAGCTAGGCTGGACTGAGTCGCCATCAAAGATGCAACATGGCATGGTTGGAACTGTTCGAGTTGGATAATTGCTGCAAATAACTGGAAAGAGGCTAGCTTCTATAGTTGAGAACACATGATGTGCGAGTTGGTATACACTCCATGTTTGATTGGTACCCATAATGACCCACTTGCATGTAACAAGACAAAGCTCAACTAGTTTGTTATAAGCATGCAAGACTTGGACTGGCTTAAATATGGGTCCTCGGTTTATAAATTTGAAGTGTTGACTTCGAGAGCAATTAGATTTTCCTCTTCGTTGAATATCGAGTTGGATTCATTTATTGATTTGATATGCTAAATTCAACAAATTAATTTTAGGTAGGATAACTTAATTGTTTTAGTCATTCGCGACGATCTCAAAGCCATTTTCTTTCATATACGATTGTCTAGTTAAAGACGTTTCTAATATTTGGATTGAAATCTACTGGAAAGTTAATTGGTTAAAGACGTTTCTAATATTTTTTGGATTGAAATCTACTGGAAAGTTAATTAATTTAATATAGAAAACTTTGTGAAATTTTATTTGATACTTAATTCAATAAAGATTGCAGTTTTCAATAATTTTTATTGCTTATTTGTAATATAATAGGATGTCTGAATATTTTGTTCCCTTCCTTAGCTGTTCCCCCCTCGTTACTGTTAAAGCAGATTGTAACATTAGATGTTATTTGAGGATTCATAGATACATTGATTTGTTGAACAAAAAAAAAAAATGTTATAAAAGAAAGCTGTAAATTATGATAAACAAATGAAAATAATAAATTGCAAAAAACTTGAAAATACTTGTAAAGAAATTATATATACAATATTGACCACTATTTTTAGCTGCTAAGTAATCTATTTATAATATTATAGAGATGAAGTTTCATATAAATCATAAGAATTTTACAACTTGAATTCTAGTACAATTCGTGCTTTTTATTCGTGTCTTTATTTTCCTAGCAGTTGTATGTGTTACAACTTTAATTATTTTAATTATATTGCAACATTCATGATTGTCAATAAATAAATTGAATTTTCATCTCTTTTATTGATAATTGATCTAGTTATTTCTTAAAAAACACAAAATAAATAACAACTATTTTTAATTAAATGACATGTGATTGTTTTATTTGGAAAGATAAGAATCATTACTACTTTTCAAGAGTTCACACATTTACATTCACACAAAATTACAATATATTTGATACCATTTAATATATATTTTTCATAATCAAGAGAAAAAAATTACTCTCTTGCTGACTTAAACTTTTAAGTGAGGTTCCAAGATATGATCTATATTATTCTTTAATGTATCCCTTTAAGTGAAAATCTTTTAAGCTTGAAATTTACACAGACCCACGCTATCTTATGCTTATTCTTTTATCAAATAAATAGAAATTATGAGATTCAAATTCATGATCGCTTGACCATCAAAGCTCTAATACCATCTTAAAGAACCATCTCAACCTAATAGTTCAAGTTTTTAATTAGATAAGGTCTCAAGATATAATTTATAATATTCTTTATGTATTATGTCAAGTATCCTTTAAAAGCATAATGAGCCTCCCCCTTTCAATCTAATTTTGACCATCTATGTCTTTTCTTTCACTAATAGTTTTGTGCATTCCATCACCCTATTACATATCATCAAGCCATTTTATAAAACCCCCTATTCCAATGTCTTAATTAAAAATGGTAATGTCAATTTTTAAATAAAATTAACTAAAGTCATGATTAATTCTATCATATTTCTCTCCATTTACTTTATCACCATGTCCAACAAAACTTCTTCTTCTTATTACTTTTCTACCAAAATTCTCTATGGAAGCCTAGTAAAAATATTGGTCTGGTTTTAAAAATAGGTCTCATAACAAGTGCATTGCTAAGTAAATCTTTTTATATATCCATAATGTTATTCCATTCTTTATTAAGGTGATTTAACTTTATTCAAAATAATTTTTCATCTCATGAAACTTAGTTTACATATGGTTAAACCTATGCTGTAAACCTTTAGCTATCATTTCTAGTTACCTTGAGTGCTTTAAAGATCTATGAAAACATCTTTGATGCCTTGTATATTTTGATTTATGCCATTAGGATGGGTGTTACAACTACTATCCAATAGTTATGCCAATCTCACTATAATACCACTTTACGCTTGATATAGAGTATAATAGTGTCAAGATAATCGAGTTTACAACACTATGAAATATTTTAAGAAAGTAATGCAACAAAACTATAAGAGAAACTTCAAAAAAATCTAATTAATCGATGACTAAACTACCAAAAGCCTATAACGTGATTGCATAGTTTGTCCTCGTTGACTAATGGCTAAATAGAAAATTAAAATCAACATTAAATCTAGAAATAAAAAAATATGTAAATAATAAATAAATAAAGAAATCAAAAGCTTTAATTCCAAATAGAAGCAATCTAGGTTTGATATGCAATTTAAATCATAAAAAGACTAGAACTATGACCTTATGGTGGTTTTTGATATTTAAAACATACATTGATGGCATTTTAGTCATTGCAAGTCTTTAGAGTTTTGAATTAAATTTTTGAATTGAGCTTATTGGCCTTAATTAGACATTTAATTAAAAAGTTATGATATATCAAAGCAACAATACTCTATTTACCTTTCAATACTTGTTGTATTTTGTTTGTCAATTGGGTCTATCTACTCTTTAACTAGATGTTCCATGTTATATAGGATTATTAAAATCTATTTATAAATGAGTTATTTTACTGGATTTTTCTATCTACTTAGAAAATAAAAGGATTATTATTATAAGAGAATAATATAAATTATATCTTGGGAACTTACCTAGCAGTTTAAGTTATTGAGTTTAGATAATTCTTTGACATCGTATCAAAGCCTTGATGACCAAGTGGTCACGACTTCGAACCTCACCATCTCCATTTATTTGATAAAAATTAAGTACAAGGTAGTGTGAGTCTGTGCAAGTTTTAAGCCCAAAAAGACTTTACTTGATGATATATGTTAGATAATAATATAAGTCATATTTTGAGATCTCATCTAATAGTTTAAACTATTAGATTAAGATGATGATTTGATAATTATTAAAAATGAATGATTTTCATATTCGCTTTCTTATTTAGTTTATTAAGATATCTGGGGCATGTGCCTGCTCCAGATCTTATTATTTTATAGTAATTGCTGCTACCTAATTTTTAACCTATGTTTTTGATAACTTTTTAGAAAAAAATTCAAAAATAGAAAAAAACAACAAAAAGCTAAAAAATATATATATTTGATATATTTACATCATTTTTAGCATTTTCAACATCATCATAGAAGAATTTATATTTTTCAAAGATACTTTAAACGCGTTCACCTTTTTACGTGTTAATTTTGAGAATAAATTTGGACCATATAAAACTTGTACAATAATATTAAACCCTCAACTATCTTAGATAGTTGAGGGTTTAATATTATTGTAGATAGTGTGTTTTCTAACCCTACCTCTTTTGAGTGTGCCTTAGAGCTCTCAACCACTTTAAGTAGTGCGTTTTCTAACCCTACCTCTTTTCGAGTGCACCTTTAAGCCCTCGACCACCTTAGGTAGTGTGTTTTCTAACCCTACCTTTTTTGAGTGCACCTTAGAGCCCTTGATCACCTTAAATAGTGTGTTTTCTAACCATGCCTTCTTTTAAGTGCGCCTTGGAGCCCTTAATCACCTTAGATAATGTGTTTTCTAACCATGCTTTCTTTTGAGTGCGCTTTAGAGCCCTCAACCATTTTAGATAGTGTGTTTTTTAACCCTACCTCTTTTTGAGTGTGCCTTGGAGCCCTCGATCACCTTGGGTAGTGTGCTTTCTAACCATGCCTTCTTTTGAGTGCGCCTCAGAGCCCTCGACCACTTTAGGTAATGCGTTTTCTAACCCTACCTCTTTTCGAATGCACCTTGGAGCCCTCGATCACCTTAGGTATTGTATTTTCTAACCATGTCTTCTTTTGAGTGCGCCTTAGGGACCTTAACCTTAGGTAGTGCATTTTCTAACCCTACCTATTTTTGAGTGCACCTTGGAGCCCTTGATCACCTTAGGTAGTGTTTTATAAACATGCATCCTTTTGAGTGTACTTTAGAGCCCTCGATCACCTTAGGTAGTGTGTTTTATAACCATGCCTCCTTTTGAGTGTATCTTAGAGCCCTCAATTACCTTAGCTAGTGCGTCTTATAACCATGCCTCCTTTTGAGTGTACCTTAGAGCCCTTAACCACTTTAGGTAGTGTGTTTTCTAACCCTACCTCTTTTCGAGTGCGTCTTGGAGCCCTCATCACCTTAGGTAGTGTGTTTTCTAACCATGCCTTCTTTTGTGTGAGCTTTGGGCCCTCGACCACTTTAGGTAGTGTGTTTTCCAACCTTACCTCCTTGTGTGCTTTTCAGCTTTCGTTCCCCTTCGAGTTGCACCTTTTTTTGAACAATCCTTTAAGCTCCCATCTCTTAAATGGTGCACCTTTGAGCCCTATAATGTCTTCTTTTCAAGATATTTTATTTCACCTAAATAAAATCAAACCTTATTGAAAACTCTTTTTTTTTTTCTATTTGGGCTAGTTGTCCATTACAATGAAACCATTATTTTTTTAGAACATGAGAAAAAAATGCTATCTTTTAATGAAAACATGCTTGGAAAATTTTTAGAACTTGATCGTATGCATGAAAACTAATTTTTTTTCGAAAGGAAAATTGATTTAAATTTTTTTAAAATGTTGTTTTTTGAAAAATAAATTCAAAGAAAATAGGGTATTTTAATACTGAATTGGTATCTTACAGTGTAAGTATACAATCCAATATTGAATAAAATTGGTAGAAAAACATTTGAGAAAATCATAATATTTTTTTAAAGGATTTTTTTTTGAATTTTTTTGGAACATTTTCATTTTTCTCATTATTTATTATTTATAAATAAAAATTATAAAAGCATGTGGGCTGAGCCCAGCACAGGCCCATAAACAAGTGGGCTAATATCGACCCAAAATAGTTGGGCTGGACTCGGCCTAAATATCCTTTATTCAATATATTTTCGGGCTGGACCTAGCTCAATCAATTGGGCTGGGCTAAGACTAGTCCAGCCTGAAAACCATTTAGTCACTGGGTTGTGCCTAGTGACTAAGTTGCACACAACAGTGCAACCGGAATTATAATTCACGTTGCACTGTTCATGTGCAACTTTGGCAGAAATGAGAGGAGGAAGAAAAAGAGACGAGGGGAGCTTATCTGGCATCGAGGGAGCTGGCCACTTGACTGGTGGTGCACGGTGATTGGAGGTGGTGATCCCAACGGCTGGTTATGGCTGCTGCTCCTGGCAGGGGAGAAACGTTATGCAAAGGGGACAGAGAAGTGGTAACCACCACGTGAGATGGTTTGGTGGCCACTTGAGGTGGAGATGATGACGAGAAGATAGGTGATGATGGCTATGGTGGTTGAGGTCTACGGCGGAGAGAGGAAACAGAAAAAGGGCTGGTTATAGGAAAATTTAAGCAAGGAAGGCTGATTTTCAGCCAACTTTGGGTTTGGTTTTTTCCTCTCTCAGGCCATGAACTCTGCCTCTATTTATAGTCGGTGGAAGAGGGCAATCTTGTCTATACTAGGGAAAAATTTTAGCCCTTGATTCGGTTGGGAAGGATCCCAACCGTTGGCTCAAAGCGTGCATCGTGAGCTGTTAAATCTGTAGAAAAAGGTTGCATAAGTTAGCCTATTTAGGCCGGTGCCAGCGTCATCTCGTTGCTATTCAGACCGAACTGTTCAGTCGGTGTTGTAAAGCAACTGCACGAGATCATTTTTGTATATGTTTTGTTAGAATTGATGGAGCAATGAAGTATTAAATGTAATTGAAAAGTAGCCACTTGGCAACAATTTCAGGCAAAATCAGGGAAGACAATGAACAGTGTCGAATGATGTGTCATCTTTTTTTTCTTTAAAACGACGTCGTTTTGGATTGAATTAGGGATTTTTAATGATTTTCAATTCAATCCTCTAGCTTTCAATTGATTTCAATTGAACCCCAAATCAACCCTAAACTTTTGATTTAATTCAATTAGACCCCTGTAGAACTTTAACTTTAGCCTCGTACTTACACGCCTTTTGTAATATGGTCCTTGATCTTGGATTTATACAATTTAATCGCTAATTGACTTAAACTTTTGATTTCTAATTTCACCCCCAGTTTTTGTTAATTAAGCCCCTCAATTTTGGCACCTTTTCTAGATTGGTCCTTGGATGCAAATTTCTTCAATTTAGCTCCTAATTGATCCCAAAAATTCAATTTTATTGTAATTTAGCCCCTAATTTCAATCAATTAACATGATAAAAATTAAATTTGATATCTTAAAATTCCAATCTTCTTGATTAAATCCAAATTAGGCTCCCAAACTTAATGTTTTTTTATCAATTAAACCCCAAATAAAATTAATTTGATCCATTTTAAAGTATAATTAAGTCTTTGCACTTAATTTCCTTTAATTGGCCCAAATTAATTCTTAAACATAATTAAAATTTACAATGGCCCATAATTAAATCAAATCAACTTATTAAAAATTTAATTATATTCATGAACTTAATTTTTATGTAAATTCATCCAATAGTCATTTAATTTGACCTTGAATTTGTATTTTTTTCTCTATTTTTTGGCATAATGGGGTAGTTGAATTTCCTTCAAATTGTAGCTTGATTCCCCACTTTGCTTTCTCCACGTTGGTAACCATTATTATTTTTGATTTTTTTATTCTAAACAAAAAATTGATTTTTGGGGAATAACCCATAATTGTGTTATGACATGTCGAACCAAGTTAAATATTGTGTCAGTGTGCTTAGCCTTTAATGGCCAACTATTAAAACATTACCGGTCGGAATCCCCAACAAAGAATTCTATGGGCTAGTATATCTACTTAAAGAAAGGTTTACAAGGCAGTTTGACATGTGATTCTCAAGGGGGAAAAGGTGAATTGGGTGTTGGCTTTTTGTAGGGAAAAACTAGGGGTGTGTAAAAAAACCGGAAAACAGATTAAATTTGAAAAAATTTAACTAAAACAACCAAATTAAAAAATAAAACCGAATAAACTGATTAAAAAGACTAAGAAAAAAACTAGTTTGGTTCGATTTTGGTTTTTGAAATACTAAATCAATTGAATCGAACCGAACTTAGCTAGTTTAGTCAACATTTAAACCCATTATAAAAGGAAACCCTAAAACTAAACTTTTCAATCCTTCAACTCTCAGCTGCCCCCCTCTCCCAAATGTCTTCTCTCTCTTAGCACTCCTTCTCTAATGCTTTACTCTTGTCTGCCCCCTTCTTTCAAATATCTTTATTTTCTCACCACTATTTTTCTTTAATCATTTAATGTTTTGCAAGTGGTCCCTCTCTCACCACTCTTCTCCTCTAATTCTCTATATCAAAATATTCAAAACTTAAGCCTTTATAAACAAAAGATGAAGGGATAGAAAACGTTTGTTTCAAATTTCTGTTTTTTCCTCTTTCATACTATATACTCCATCATTATTATTTATAAACAAAAGATGAAGAGATAGCAAATGCTTTTTTATGTCTGTTTATGCATAAAAGAGATGTGTATTAAGGATATTTTTGCCTTAATTTTTGCTATCTAATTTAATCAGAGACAATCTCAGTTTCATGGATTTTACAGGGTTGTTTTGAGTTTTTTATGAGTTGATCCTTTTGTTATTTAGATCATTATTTTGCACTTTATAAACGGCTGAAATCCTTTCCATTTAAACCAATCAATTCATCATCAATTTTCTCCATTTGTTGGCATCGGTTTGCCCTTCATATGAAACATAACTTGATAATATCAGTTTTTTTAATTTTTCCCTTAATTAACTGAATAAAAAATGGTTGATTTGAACCAGTTTTAGTTTATTTTGGTTCTAAATTAAAAAAAAAATAAAAATTCAGTTTGGTTAGTTTTTTTAAATAAAAACTGAACTGAACATAAAATGCTCACTCCTAGAAAAAACAAGGTAATGCTTTTCAAGAGGCTTTGAAGACTAAGTTAATAATGCTAAAAGAGGTTGACAAGATTTTTTTAATTAAAATGGAGTTTTGAAGACTAAGTTAATAATACTAAGAGAGATGGACAAGATTTTTTTAATTAAAATAAAGTTTAGTTAGTTGTATATATTTTAATTAATTTTATAAATTTTAAAATTAACAATGATAAAAGTACACATTAGCTTTGAAATTGATAGAATCTTGTCACCATCTCATACCGACCAACTTGCATTAATGGCCTCCACTATTTAAAAATCCCACATCACCAATATGGACTGCTATTAGTTCAATTATCAACATGGATACTGCAATGTCTTCTGTTTTTGAAAAATAACTGCTACTAATTCAAAGTTGGCAATGACGAGATAATATGTTTTTGGACAGACATATAGTTGCCATGTGGTATTTTGAGAGAGTGCTTTCCATTAATCTATGCACTCTCCATAGCTAAATCAGAGTGTCCGGCAGTAATAGGGCAGCATACTAACAGGGGATGATTGTGGAACTTCAACTGGACCCATAACCTGTGCTCTCAAGAACAATTACAACGGATATTCTAGTACTTGGTCTAATGATAGAAGAGGCTTATCTTTTTCCACTGGACTCGGGTTTGAGCCCTAACGTGCACGCTTGTCACCCCTGCGGTGCCTTACATGCCTACTCGGTTTGCAGAGTATTCAGTGGGCCGTGGGGATTAGTCGTAGTGCACGCAAGCTAGCCCGGACCCCTCACGTAAATAAAAAAAAAAGAAAAAGAACAATCACAACTACAATTACAATTACACACTTTGATAAATGGGATCAAACTGGACACAAATAGGGTAGACTTAAAACGGTGGGTGCTACATAAACAAGGAGGATATACAGTTAAATCTTGCAGCCCGACAATTGATAGCATCGAATTTCCAGGTACTTTTTATGGAAAGGTACTTGCGTACCGAATTCAACCATTGTAATCGCTTCATTTATAAGAGTATTACACGTATTGTAATCTTAATTATTTATATACCAAATTCAACCCTTATAAATCAAACTTTGAATTATGAACCGTGGAATCACTTCATGTTCGCTTCCATTGAAGTCAATGCTAATTAAGAATTAAAAAAATTAAAAAAAACGAAGGAAGAAGAAAGAATATACTTGGGGTTTACTTTAGCCCTTTGGAATTTACGTTTTTCATGCACACTAAATTAGTTGATGAGTTTTAGTTTTCGTTGACCTCTCCAAATGTTTACCAGGGAATGGCCTCAACTTGCTCAATTTCATGGAGGATTAGGGAAGGGACCTACGTTGTTGAAGTGAAGGAAGCAAAGGGTCCATGACAGTGTCTCCTGGGAAGTCTACGAGGAATGGAATAACGTGAGCATCATGCGAGTTGCCACTTGCCACCAATGGAGGTACAGTCTCCGAATTGGTCCCCGAGCCCATCTTCTTGCTCTATAATGTGTTTCTAGTGGCTTGCGGTGTGGGGGCAACTAAACGAGGGTTTCACATGCGATTACAACCCTTCTTCTACTACAAACCACGTGGCCACTTCAGTTATTCGATCCCCTTTCTCTTGTGTTTTTGAACTCTAAACACCCAACGAATTATGTGCCAACTTGCACTGGCTTCTTGTAACTCAATTGGGCCTGTTTCTTCTGTACTGAATAACTCAAGAAAAATCGTAAGATCAAGCCGAAATGTTAATTTGGATGGTACTCTTTTGAAGCTACCAAAATCTTGCAAGTCTTTCTTTATCAATCGACAAACCAATAATTTCCTGCCCCAGAATCCTGTTCTTGATTATAAATTTAAACACAGAAACAGTCCATGTACTTTACTGACTATGATCTGGGGTGTGTGTCCATCACATTATTTGGGATTTCGAATCATGTCTTTGCTTGTCGTCCCATAGCAAAGCCTGTGTCTGTCAAAGGCTAAATCTTCATAGATTGCATCAATCAGATCATTCTAGAAATATGGGAGGCCTGCATGGATGGTAGATATTTCTCAGCATTTGATTTGGATTAACGCTCTATTCTGGAGACACTGGTGTCCTTTCATGTTTAGTATTAGTCACATTCAAGAGTTCGACATGTTATTCCACTCCATATCTTAACAAATTAAGGGGAAATGAATGAAGCGGCCGGTGGCCGTTTCTTGCCTTCTTACTCCTAAACCGAAAATAAAATAAAATAGAAGAAAAATCAAGGGAAAGGAGAGAAGCCCTCACCTAGCTGTGGTCATTGACGCAATTGAAATTAATGGCCCCGCTAATTAAGCATGTAATTACCAACCATATATTATATAGAGTCTTAACTACGGGCTCCTTCCCAGCAGTTTCAACTCTCACCAGCTAACCCACCTTGATGCTCGAATTAAGGAAAGATTAAGAATGTTAATTATATGTTGATGAGCTGTACCTCACTTCACTTGAATCGAATGGTGTAATAATGCAAAGCAGGATCATATCCTGAAAGAAAAGTCCTCTAAATCTGGTAGCTGCTCGCCTGCCCCCATATGCAACACCACCATTACCACCACCTCACCTACCTAGCTTTGCCTTTGATAATTCACGCAGCTTCTTTACAACAAAACTCACAAAGTAAAACTCTTAAAAACCTTATTCCCCTAATTTTTACCACTATTTTTTTAAAAAAAATTGAGTAGTTTAATAATTACTTTTCTGAGGGTGTTGAAAATAGGTGTAAGCTTTTTGAGTGCCGTGTCTTTTGAGTAGTGGATTTTTTTTACTAGGGTAGAAAACATGTAATTAAAATATTTGATTAAATATACTGTTAAAAGTGCGATTATTTCTTTTTCTATAGTGTGGAGTCCACATAGACTGCACATATAAAAATTCTTCTTGACCAAACGGGTGCAATCTCTTTTGGGATTCTTCCCTTTTGCCCCGGACGGATTCTTAGCTAACTTGTACCATATACATGACCATAATGACCCCAATATTGCCATTCGTATTAATTTACAGTTGGGTCTGGGGGCTAGTCAGAATCAGGGAGCAGAAAAACTAAGGGCCGACGGTTGGTTGGTGGCGATTAGTGGTTGCGTTTACCATACCACTTCATAAAAAAACACGCACATTAACTATCCCTTTCGCTTTATTTGTCAAACAGCAAAGATTTTGGCTATATATATATATATTTATATCCTGAGAAATGTTGGCATTTTACTCAAAATTGACGGTGGTTCAATTAGTGGGGTCAAGGATTGGGGACCAACAATGAGCCATACGTCCGATTAATAAAGTAAAGAAAGCAATCTTTTCTTCACATCTCTTGTTGTTAGGATTTAGCCGTAACGAAATATGTGACCTGCACTGCGTCACGAGTCAGGTCAAATAAGGAAAAAAATTTACTGAAGACTTGTCATTATTCTTTGTGAATACTTTCCCACGAAAAGCAAGAGTTTACTGACATTTTTTAACGCCACTGCTAAAAACTACGTGATAACATTGAAAAAGATGACATTCATTGTCGTGGTAATTATATAGAAAATAAAATAAATAAAATAAAATATTTAATGTTTATATTTAATTAATTAATTAAATTTAATATTTTTTTAATTTTTTTTATAAAGCTAAATTTAATAAAGAATAACATATAAAAAAATTCAAGATAAATTGAATCATTTTCAAAATCAGCTTAATAATTTTTTTTAAAACATATGAGTTTAAAAAAAAGGAAAAAATAAAACACATTTGAACAAATCTATTAAATATGGGTTAATCTTCTAAATTCTCAAGCTATGAAATCCTAAATTTATGCTCAATCAAGAAACTCAATTTCTAATCAATTTAATGTTAAATGATGAAACCAAAATAAAAAATTCAATTTAAAATATTTGTCAAAGTAAAAAAAAAAAGAAATAAAAAGAAGATTAAATTTGATAGAAAAAAACTAAAAGAGCATGCAATCATAAAAAAATTTCAATTTTAAAAATTATTCAAAGTAAAACAAATAGAAATCAAAAGAAAATGAACTAAATCTAACAAATAAAAAAAATAAAGAATGATAAAATTAAAAAAATCTAATTTTATAAATTATTTTAAATAAAAAATAGTATTCAAAATAAAAATGATCAAATATGAAAGAAAAAAATTAAAAATATATTTTGAAAATTTAGAGGGGTAGGTACAAAAATTAAAGAGAAAAAAGAAAAAAAAATCATCAATGTCATAGTAAAGATATATTCATCATAATCGTTGTTTAAGGATGAAGGAGTAGTCAAGACAATTCAAACATCGCAACAAACACTATCAGAATAAAATATCCACAACCAACTTTTTTAAAAAGTAATATTTATAATTTAATAAATTACTAAGTTGCTCCTCACCCAAATTGATTATAATACGAAAAATCATAGTAAAAATACAAAAAAACCTATGAATACAAGTTAAAATTTAGTCATTTGACTATGCATTGAAAAGTAAAAATACAAAAATATCCATGAATGCCTATTTAAAGAAATTTGCTTTTGAAAATAATTTGGTCATTTAAATGTGATTTAAAAATATTAGAAGACCAACTTGTCCACTATCAATATGATAATCACTAATAAATCCTTACAAAAAGACTTTATTATTTTGAATAGCTAGTTCATTGATACTTTTAGAAGGGTAAAATGATCACCATACTACTTTAATTCACCGTAAACTATATCTTGTTCTACATTGAAAGACTAAGTCATATTAGTTTTTATTTTACTTTAATTAAGAGAATGAACCTATGATCAATTACTACTATAAAATAGCAAAACACTAACAAAATATTATTCCACTAGTAATTTTATTTTAAATGTAATCAAGCTTTAAACACCAACTAAATATTCCGTTAAACCATCAAATATAAGAAAAATAATAAATAAAAAAAATATTCAAATTCAACTTTCTACTAAATTTTATGCTCAACCATCCACGAGCTATTGCATACTTTTCTATCTATCCTCCTTTTACATGTGGATTTCAGTAAAAAGTTTTATTGATCTTGGACAGTGCCTAAACATCATATTTTATAAAATAAATTTATAGTTAGTTAAATTTTGTTCATATAATACAGCAATTAAAAAAAACAATTATCATATAAAACAAAACCTTACTATCAATTTTACATGCGAAACGAACAGAATGGATCCACCGGTGTGCATGTTCATGGAACCATGAATCTCTCTGGTCTTGTTTTCAGAACTTAAATGTGATTGCCTCAAGAAACGTTTTGACATCACATGCTAGAGATGAGTGTCCTAGATACCCTCTATGACATGTGAAGGTTTGAAACCCCTCTATATGGCTACATCTTCCTAACTTTGAAGAACTTTGTCTTTTGCATATTTCTTTGTATTTTTGTGGGTATCATATCAGAAATCATGTAACCTGTTTCATAAAAAAATCAAATAAGATAACCGAAATTAAAATTTTAATATTTTAAAAATAAATATCATAATTTCAATTCAATTTTACCTAATGATGTTGTGATTCTCCCACACTTTCCTAGCCTGTCAACCTCCTCTTAATAAATTTTTTTCTTGCACATTAATTTCATAAAATAATTATTTAATTGAAATAAAAAAACTTATCGAATTAAATATTAAGAAAGTAATTGTTGATGTATATACTAACTTTTAACTTTTCAAACCAATCATAAATCATAGGTTTCATTTCATGATTTTTGGAAATCGAACTCTTTTGAAACAAATACACTTCCATCGATGATTCATTACCCATGTTATTGTGCCATCAACCCCAACATTTGTAAGCTTAAATTTTAATCAGTTCCTTAAAATTAATTATTTAAATTTTATCCATTTTTGTTTAATTTATTATCATGTAGAAAAGAAAAACAAACTTACATGTTATGGTTATGATTTCACTAAGCAATATACTTCTTATTGCAAACATTCCTCTCATAAAGGAAACCTACTCTCTAAGTCACTCTAGCACTAGATGAGCCTGCATCAAGATATGGCACCTATGCCTAAGATGCCTCATTATGGTCAACACCTAGCAATGTTGTCTGCTCATACTCATCATATACGCTACCAGAGGAACTAACAATGCTGCTGTATACGGGAGTCTATCCAAAACAAATTTGATAAAAAAAAATAGTATTATCACTATCTTTTATTTTGAAAAATTCTACAACACCTTTCAACCTTTCATGTGTAGAATTACACAATCAAATTCTTCAATCTCACCCTACCATTAAACTCTACTCATTAAACCAGCACTTCACATGAATTTATTAAAATCTACTCATTAAACCAGCACTTGAAAGCAAAATAATAATAATAATCTCTTAATTGAATTTTCATTACCAATAAACAATTAACCAAAACCTCTCTAAAATAGAAAAATTTCTTAGTTACATTTTCAACATTATTTGCAATAAAGTATTAATTTATCATAATTACAACTCTACCTACAAAAAAGTCATTTATATACTTCTAATCAATTGGTAAAAAAGCTAAAAAAAAGATGTTTTATCACCATTTATTAAGGTGAAGATCTTGTTATTTTCTATACAGTATAAATAAGATAATTTTCCATGCGTGCTCCAACCAGAAACCATCCTATATGTAAGAAAATTATTGATAGTTCACATCAAAGCGGTCTTCATCTAAAAATTATATTTTCTTAAGACATCATATTCAAAATTCTAAATAACCATAACTAATTCAACTTGTAAATCAATGATTGAAGACAAACATCTATATTTCTACCTAGACTATGAGGATCAAGTATGAATGTTAATAACAACATGAACTCGAACCTCGTACACACCCTCGATGATAAGTTGTGAATTATGAATATCACCGGTTAACAAGAACATGAAGCAACAAATAACCTAAAAAAATTGAATCCATCTATAAGTTTTATGGTTTCTTTAAAAATTGAGGATGCAACCTATTAAACTACTTTTAAGCTTCACCATCAAAAGAGTGCATCGTGATTTCATCTACTACATCATATAAATGATTTTATGTTGTATGCCCAACATTCATTAGAGATATAAATAACCTTTGCAGTTTAGGAGTGATTGGAAAGTATCTTGATTTTTTATATGTGATAGAAGTCTTTTTCCTACTAATTTTGGGTTTATACGAAGCATACCTCCAAGTAAAATACAAAAGTAAAATGCACATTTTCATGGTAGTGTAATATGCAAAAGTTTAGATATATATTAATTTTATGGTATTCTAGACCGAGTTTCATCATGAATTTAATAATATAGAAGTTTTTTTCATCTTATTTCATTCAGGTAAAATACTTTTTGTTTATTCTACGATTCTGTCATAACTAGTCTCACTCATCAACTTATAATCTGACTTGATGATGAATATTCATACAACAACTGATAATGTAATGTGATTGGTAAACCTATTCTATAATGGTTTGTCAAAATCTTTCAAAAAAAAAAACCCTAGTTACATCTGCATTTAGTTCTCCATCTATATTTGAACATTCACTTGCATAACCTGATTCATTCTTATTGCATCCATTATCATACTCTTATAGAGATTACTATTATCAACTACAATTCCATGTATGTTTCTAGAATTAGAAGTTAAGTTAGTTATACTTTTCACCATGATCTTGTAAGGAACATAAAATTTTTCATATACAAACCACCATAAGTATTTTTCCATAAATTGTTTTGTAAAAGCTATATCATAACATCTAGATCGAGAAATTTTTTATTTTTATACCTCTTATACAGATATCTAATACCATCTCAACCATATTCTTTGGATTACATAATGTATAATTAATAAAACTCTCAGTACCATTACAATAATCCTACACAACCCTTATGGAGAAACTCAATATATTTAAGAATAATAAGTCATTATTTATATGAAACCAATATAGAATATTAATAACAACATATATTAATTAATAATATGAACTAAATAAATTATCGATACCCAATTAATTAGCTATTATTGGTTCAATTCAAACTTATTCAATTTATTTTAATAATACCCCTTAATTATTATCAATTGTTTTTTGCAAAAATTCAAATTTCTCAACTTTCTCCAAAAGTTCAAATTCTTCAAATTTACTAAAATTTTCAACTTAACAATAAAATTAACAAACTATGAAATGTGTTCATTAAATAATTCATTATTTATTTCATTATAACACACTTAAATTACAAAATCAAACTCAATTGCATCAAATGACAAAGAAATATATTTTTTTAAAATATCAAACAAACTCTAACATATACTACAATACATTCATATAATAAACTTATCTAGAAATTTTTTTAAAAAAAGTAAACAAAAAAACAAATAACATATCCTTCTTTTATATTCTAAAGCAGGCTTTCCTAGGAGCTTATTAGGCAAGGAAGTAGCTATTAGGACTGAAAGCTTAGTAAGGAAAGGCGCGAAGCCTGATTGACCACTTTTGGTGGACTGATAACGGCTACCTACTTCTTGTGTTTTCAGACTAAGGCTTTCCTCACTCTATACTCGATCTTGCTTAGAAGTCTACTCTGGCACTTTATGATGGGCTTGAATCAATCGTTACTCAATTATCACTCTCCGGCAAGAATTTTCTATTTATGTCATTAGATAAGGAAAGAAGGGGCTAGCCAGCCAAGTCTTTCCAGTTGGAAAGAACACACACAACAAAAGCTGTACTTCTAGAATGCTGATGTATGGAAGGCATCAATCATCCCAGAACTAACCGATCCAGCTGTAACGTAGTCAGTAGGTCATCCAGATTCGAAACTGACTACCAAAAAAAGAAGAAGATAGGTTTGCTAACTTGACATAACGAATCTTAATAAAAAAAAAGGATAAAAATATTAGTAGACTAAGTGTTAGGGTGATTGAATTTGTAATAATAAGAGCTAGATTTGTAATAAAATAAGAGAGAGGGTACTATTTTCTGCAAGAAAAAAAAAAAGAAATGAGAGAGAGGGATATGGATCATCCTACTAGTTATGATTAGTAGTACTTAAAAATGTATTTTTATCAAGGTTTTATATCATCATTTTCCACTTGAAGTATCAATAACTCCTTAACTAAAGCATGTTTTATAATAATATATCTAATAATATAAGATACCTTTAATTTATAGTAAATGTTCATTTTAAATGCAGGCCTATCACATAAATGAAAGGATTGATTGATGAATTTAAGAACTGAAATTGAAAGGATAAAGAGATGGCCAAACTTAGAAAAGAGATGTCAGTGCAATCCAAATCAGAACACTGTTCGGTAATTGGGTCATATCTAGAGCTATAGATCTCAGATTTAGGTCTACTTTATATGGATGGAAAGGTAAGACATAGGCCTACAACTTTCATATGGAGCCCAAGATTTAAAAAGGCAATTTTCAAGTCCAAATTGTTGCAACAACAAAGAAGTCCGAACTTGTCCTTCAGCTCAAACACTGTTCAGTATTTTGGCCATATCTGGAGTTCTAGAAGTCCAAAAGAGCTGAACTGTTTACACAAAAAAGCTGAGACAATTGCCTACAACTTTCATGTTTACAACTGGCTCCAATTTTGACGTTATCAATGACGTTTTGGGCAGACAAGAGAAGATAAGGATTGTCACCAAGTCAAGAGTTGGCCACCCACTCATCAATTAGTCATCAAATCAATAGTTCCCAATTTTGGCCTATAAAAGGAGGCATTTGCCATGCATTTAGGCATCTTGGTTTCCAGATCAAGATCATGCTCTTCCTTTCTCTCTTTGTATTTTTTGTAATGTTTATGCTTTACTTTCATTAATATCAAGTTTATGCCTTTCATTTCCTTTCCTTTACTTAGTTAACTTTTATGTTCTTATTTTGTTTATCTATTTTGCTTTCTTTCATTATGTCTAGCTAAGTTAGTTATGTCAAGGTGAAAAGGTTACACTAATGGTGTAAGAATAAGTATAATGTAAACTTAATATGGACTTTAATGTTTGATACTAACATGTTTTATATTTGTTATCTTATTCACTCTTTAATACTTTGCTTGTTAAATGACTAATCTTGATTTATGTTGTATAACACTTGGTACAACAAATGCTTGGCACTTTCATAGCCCATAATGTATGGTATAACCGACACCTGAGCTATGAAAGGAACTAATATTATCCATGGATTCCTTGATATTAACTAGCAATGATTACTTATCATAGTAATTTGATTGGAAATATTAACAAGTCATATTTTTTTAATGAAATTAATAAAGGAATACTTAATTTTTTTGTTCTTTGAATTCATTCGGTAAATCTCTTAGAATATATCATTTTTTTTATCAGTTATTATCAACAAAAATGGTGACAAAAATGGTGACGTGATTTTCTATTAGTAAATATCATTATAATTTATCAATAATATTTTTTATCAGTATTATTATTATATTTGATAATTTTCTAGATGTAAATATCACCTTATTAGTGATACCATTACGAGCCCATTTACCCCAATATCGTGATTTATTGTGCTGCCACCTACCCAGAATATATGATACCAACTAATTTGTCTCCATTAAAGACTAAATGTTTGACTTCAAACAGGTTGGTGTGTTTGTGTGTGTGTGTCTCTCTCTCTATGTATATATATATATAGACACAAACACACAAAAGAAAATAGAAAAAAAAATAAGCAGAAACATAATGGACCAATTTGAAGGCTAAAGAGGGAGAATGTGGCCGACAGGGGTGTGGTATTGAGTAATAGGCCAGGCATCTGGACCCTCGGTGGTGGCGCCCTCTAGGGTTCAAGTTACCTTGTGGGCCACTTTTTGGCCATCTTTCCTGTCGGTATGGCCTGTAAAGAAGGCTACTGCGACATGAGCAGGACTACAAATCTCTTTCTTTTTCTCTTTAGTCTTGATTAACACTAGGATTGTTTTGTTTTCTACTTCCTACATGAATTCCCATATCCAAAAATTTATTAATACACATAGAGCCCATGCGATTTTGTATTTAGTGGAGCATAATCTAAATCGGTATGGTAAGAGGGTAGCACTATGAATGTTGTGACCAAATTATTTGAGCATAGAAATGTGTGATGTCTTGTGGGACAATATATACGCGTAATTAACATAAGTTCGGTTTTCCAAATTAATTACTAAGCATAATAAATCCTGTCTCTGGTCAAAATTGTCTTTTGCCAATCTCTCTTTCTTCTCTTAATAAGCCACTATATATATATATATATATATATATATAGACACAGTCGCCCTCGCGCGCACATATATATATGCTAGCTACATTGCAATGCAGTCACCACTACAGCACCAACCGACAATTCAATTCCCCTTCAAAATTTATACAACTCAATCTCAAACCAAAGACTTCTCCTTCCAATTCTTCTTCTATATATCGTGTCCTCGACTACATATATAGTTATTTCTTGCTTTTGCATATTTGAGCTTCGAAACAACATTATTTACTTGTTCAATACATACCAAAATGAGATTGTTGTCTAGGAAAGCCACGTGTAATACTCATGGGCAAGATTCCTCTTACTTCCTAGGATGGCAGGAATACGAGAAGAACCCATACGATGAGATCAAGAATCCAACAGGCATCATTCAGATGGGTCTTGCAGAGAATCAGGTCAGAAAAACATGCATGTGTGTGGGTGTGGGTGTGGGTGTGTTAGAATAACATGGTAGCTTACGTTCCATATTGCTATTATTCGCAGCTCTCTTTTGATCTTCTCGAGTCATGGCTGGCTAATAACCCGGACGCAGCTGGGTTCAAAAAGGCTGGACAGTCCATATTTAGAGAGCTTGCTCTTTTCCAAGATTATCATGGCCTTCCTGAGTTCAAGAAAGTAAGTCCATTATTGTTTTTTCAAGTCATAAAACTAATATATAAATGATTTACTTGTTCCGATATTTTTCTCTTTGTTCTTACAGGCATTGGTAGAATTCATGGCAGAAATAAGAGGCAACAAAGTAAGCTTTAATCAAAACAAAATAGTACTCACAGCCGGTGCAACTTCGGCGAACGAGACACTCATGTTCTGCCTTGCTGAGCCAGGAGAGGCCTTCCTTCTTCCCACTCCATACTACCCAGGGTAAGTTGATTAATTATATGGTATACTGTATATATCTTCCTATATACTTTCCCTGTTACTAAAATGCTAAGTTACTTATTAATTAATTATTCTTGCAGATTTGATAGAGATCTCAAGTGGAGAACTGGGGTTGAGATTGTACCAATTCAGTGTACAAGTTCAAATGGCTTCCAAATCACTGCACCAGCCCTTGAAGAAGCCTTTCAAGAAGCACAAAAGCGAAACCTACGGGTTAAGGGTGTCTTGGTCACAAACCCCTCAAACCCTTTGGGAACTACAATGACCCGCAATGAATTGAATCTTCTTTTAAGCTTTGTTACCGAGAAGGGCATTCATCTCATAAGCGATGAGATTTATTCGGGTACAGTTTTTAGCTCTCCGGGATTTGTCAGTATCTTGGAAGTTTTGAAGGATAGGAAATGTGAGAATAGTCAAGTTTGGAATCGAGTTCATATTGTCTATAGTCTATCAAAGGATCTTGGTCTCCCTGGTTTTAGAGTTGGTGCAATTTACTCCAACGATGACATGGTTGTATCAGCAGCAACCAAAATGTCGAGCTTTGGTTTAGTGTCTTCTCAAACTCAATATCTTCTCTCTGCTCTACTCTCTGACAAAAAGTTTACGAGGAATTATATCTCGGAGAATCAAAAGAGGCTTAAACAACGTCAAAAATTGCTGGTAAAGGGCTTTGAAAAAGCTGGGATCAGCTGCCTGGCGAGCAATGCTGGCTTGTTTTGTTGGGTTAACATGAAGCATCTCTTGAGTTCTAACACATTTACAGAAGAAATGGAACTTTGGAAAAAGATTGTTCATGAAGTTAAGCTAAATATCTCTCCTGGTTCTTCCTGTCATTGTACCGAGCCAGGGTGGTTTCGAGTATGCTTCGCTAACATATCTGAAGAAACATTAAACCTTGCTATCCAACGATTGAAGTCATTTGTGGAGTCGATGAACAATCAAAGCCATCACCAAACGCTGAAAAGCTCAAGAAGAAAGTCCCTCCCCAAGTGGGTTTTCCGACTATCGTTTGATCATGATCACCGCGAGCCTGAGGAGCGATAGTCTGGTAATTATGTCAAATGTGATCATAATTAAAAACAGAGTAGTTCTTATCCATTTAATTTTTTTCAGACCAAAAATATATTTTTGGTTGATAAGTTTTTCTCAATTCTTCTTTTGAATTGTAGAAAGCGCACTCGATCCCTGCGGGATTTGGAGTGGCTCTAAGCTAGATTTGTTTCCTAAAACCGCGTGTCCCTTGCAAAAAATTCTTCAATTAAAGGATATGCTAATGTGATTAATTATGTGTTATTTAACATAATTATGAAAAACGTCTTCCATTCTTCTTCTTGTGTATAATTATGATATGTTGATTCATATTGTACGTACGTATACGTGTTTCTTTCACTGCATTTGCAAATTACTTGCAACAATAAAGAAGTACAATACACGTAATGGCCGCCTACATATTGATGGATAGAGAGATGACGTTTGTGGTCGGCGTGGGTGTCGGCGGCGTCCATTAATTGTCTCTCCACTGACCTCGAGCGTTATACACACACACATACTCGATCTTAAACGTTGTTTAAGCCGTGTGAGTAGGGAATTGATATTAAATTCTACGATGTATGGTGGGTTTGCGTGGGTCAAAAGGCTAACGAGTCAAAACTCAAAAGGGGGCATGTGTTTTATGGAAGGTATTAGCTAGGGTTTCCAATGTCTGTCTGTCTATCTATCTATCTTTTTTTACTTATATATATGAAGTGAAGCCAAAACAAATTCAAAAGACTCCCACACTTCTCTTAGCTTCAACAAAAGGCATGTAAAGTGAAGAAAATAAATGTCTTGCTAGGTTGTTTTAATTCAAACTCGGCATGGTGCACGCAAGCAATAGAAAGGGAGAGTTTCTTGCAAACATTTCAATGCCTTTTTTGATGTAAACTTTCTAGGATTAACTAGCAGGTGTTTACTTTAAAATGTCTGCTTCCCAAAGCTACGCGGTTTTGCAGCTTATTAAAATATTTGTCCCCCAAAGTGACCAAATTTTAGGAAACAAACCTCTCTTTAAATTAATTAATCCAATAAAATTATAATGCAATATATATATATATATATATATATATATATATATTCTGTTTAATGTATATCCTATGGTTTAACGGAAATTTATTTATCTATCTTTCTAATGTCATATTAGAAATGATAATGATCAAGAGTAGGACTGGGATTTAGGCACTAGCTCAATATGCATGTGAGCAGCTATGGACCAAATCAAGGAAACGATTTTTTTCTTTAAAAAATAATTTTAAAAATGTAGGGGTACAATTATAAGGACACTCTCTCCAATCATATGAAAGACTTTTCTTTAGTTAGTTAGACCACTAACACAATATCTTTTATATATGGATATGTTGGTGCTTTGACATGGGCTTCGACTAGCATATATATATATAATCTTAATTAAGGAGATATGAAAAAAATAAAATAATCTTAAGTAGATATGGTAGTGAACTGAAAATATGAAGGACATGTGATGCTAGTTTGGTTAGTTGAATTAAGCAAATTGGTGATCATTACCTCACCACTGAGTTTTATTATGACATTAACATTCTCATAATGAGATTCTTCTTAAAATTGTTTCTAAGAAGAAGAAAAAAAGTCCATTGTAAGGATATTATATTAAAGTATATACTTGCTTCAAAGCCCTTTTGTTCTTTTAATATATGCAGGAGTCGCAGTTACTTAAATATTCAGTTTAAAGCACTCTCAAGATAATTAATTTAATATGGTGTAGTTAAAGATCATGTTAACATGATGACATGTGCTTATACTTATAATATATCGAACTACCAACCAGTCCTAAATGACCACCAAGTCTTAAATATTCTGCAGATCCTTATATTTCTGCTAACTTTGTAACATTTGCTTCTGTTCTTTGATATTTTGGATTTAAAACTTAAAACTAACACGTAAAAACCATTAAATTCCCCTAAATATATCAGATCAACGCATTTAAGATTATCCAGTTATCGAGAAAGAAGAAGAAAAAAATTAACAAGGCCTGTTTGAATGTGCTGTGTGTGGGAGAGACACAATATTACCTCCCTGGTTGACCCTCCAGAATAATAATTGAACATGCAATCTATTATTCAAGAAACTATTTATGCGTAACTCGCAATTTATTTGCATTGATTAGAGTTTTATGGTTTGTCCATGATATGCGGCGAATACCTGTCAAAACTGCCATGATCCTTGCATTGATTTGGAGTTTTGTATAGCTCTCATTAATTACTAAGTTGGAGACTAATAAAAATATTATAAAACAGATTAACTAATAATTATCTCTTTTTTAAATGAGAATTTTGGTCGATTTCCATGTTCTTGTTGACTACATGCATGTGCCCTATGTGATTTCTGGTTTTCGATTCCAATTTATATATATAATAATAGTTATATAAATTAGTTTCGAGGATAATTAATTAACTAAAATTGGGATCACTGAAGTACTAAATCAAAGGAGGATACTGGAGTTGCTGGGTCTGGTATACATTAACACTTAATATTATATTATGGTTTTCTGGTTAGATTTATTAATTAAAATGTTAACGCGGTTTCAGTTAGATCAGTTTTATTTCTTTCAACACGTCTGAGATTTTGGTTAGGCAATTAAACTTTATATATATATAGGCGGAGGCAGTGGGGCTAATAGGAGCCGGGGAAAAGTTTTTTCCATCCCTTACTTTGTAAATATTTATAATTTTAATAAAAATAACTAAAATTTTAATCTTTTCAAAATAATTTTTTAATTTAACCCCCTTTAATTTTTTGTTCTTGTTCTGCCCCTGTGCGTGTATCAACGCTCAAATAATCTTGGACATGGTGTGTGTGTATAATGCAAGTAAATTTGATAATCATAAGTAAATTTGATATTAGTTTCTTAGGATATTCTTATGAAATACGAAAGATTAATTAATTAATTAATTGTTATAGCCATAAAATAAGTGGCTTAATAGAAAAAAGAGTACAAATAAAAAAACAAAAAAACACAGGATATAATCATAAGTAAATTCGGTATTAGTTGCTTAGCTGTGGTTGTGTTGCTGTGTATAACATTTGTTATTAATTTCAAGAGGTTGGCTTTCGTACTTAAAGATATTTGCTTTATTCTTTTATTGGATTTAAATTTTTGAAGCTCATATTTTGAAAATAAAATATTAAACTTCTCTAAATGTATCAAATGGACATGGAGGAGATGCATTCTTAACATTCTAGTTAACATGCAAGCTAGTTCAAAAATATCATTACTATATGATTTTTAAAAAAATGTTAGAATGAATAAATAACTAAATAAACATGCATATATAGCGGCTAAGAAAAAAAAATGTTAGAATGAATAAATAAATAAATAAATAAACATGCATATATAGCGGCTAAGAAATAGAAATTTCCCTAGGTTGAGATGTGTAGCTACAAAGATTATATAATCAGCACCTTTTAGCTTGACAAAAACAGGCATGAAAGTTGAGTAAAGCTTGGGTTAAGGTAAGCAAACAGCTAATTTATTGGCTTTAGTTTTGAAAACCACTAGAAACACTTCAGACAGATAAAGAAATAATTGATTAAGGAAGCACGTGTCTACAATCAATTGGACACCAACATCACAATTAGACATTAACCACCGCCTCGGGACACTGACAAGAAAAGAAAGCCTTTGCCATTATGTTTTACTCAAATAATCAACAATCATCAATCAGCATTGGACAAAACCTTGTAAGTTAATTAGTCACTACTTACATTATCTAAAAAATTAGTTAAATTAGATCTCGGCAGCTCGAGGTGGTTTCTTTCAAATCAAGGGGCTTGTGAGAAGATATACTACAAGAAAATTAGAAAATTAGTAAATACAAATTAAAATATTTATAATGAAATTTTATTGGTAGATTATAATAAACTCTATAGTCACTTGCTGTATCTATTAGTAAATATCAATATAAATGTTTTCTTGATATATATCAAATGAATTATAGTGAAAAAAAAATGAATTAAAGAAATTCAAAAGGTACAACAACTTATCACTTATGTAGATCAAATTATTAACAAAATTAACTCATTAATGGAATTTTTCTATAAATCTATCAATAATATTTATTTTATAATCTAGCGAGTGATCTCATCCTTTCTCCCTTCTTCATTTCTTCCTTTTCCTTAATTTTTCTCTGCATATAATAGCAAACCTCCTCTTTATTTTATCATAAATCAAATTTTTATCTCCATAAATCCAGCATAACCTTTTTAATATTGATGTAAATGTGGAGCATATTATCTTTTTATATATAACTAACTTACTACTTTCATTCTGGTTGGGTTATATCAAATGTACTCATAAATCTTACAACAAAGTCAATATCATTTAACTAGTGCAAAATAAAAGAGTTTAGCAAACTATCAATCTTATCATAAATAAACTTAAGCAATTTCATTGTTGCCTAAGCCGCATAAAAATCAACACTAATCACTTATAGAACAATTATTTTTGCCCCATCATTATTGTAATTTGTTTATATATAAGCAAGAGATTACATTAAAACATCATAAAAAATAATGAAGAAATACAAAATGAATCTACTAAAAATGGAACAACAGGTCACCTATATTGAAACTTAGCAAATTTACAGAACATTTACTAATAAGCTAAATAATTGAAATAAAACCATCAAATAATAAAAACCAAAGAACTGAAAGTTATAGGTTAGCAAATACTCTTGTCCAGGAAAGACTGCATAACCAAGACATCATAGATATAAATGGTGTAGCTTGATGACCATGTTATATTTTTATGTATAAGAGACATCTTGCTTTTATTTTTAGGTAAGCCAACAACCTATCAAGCATCTGACACCAACCTAAAATAATAAAGAAAAAAAAGGTATTGGAATCTATTCAAACAAAAATTTTAGGCAACAACAATAAACACCCAATAATTACAACAATATAAACATCAAATATAAAAGTAAATAAGTGGAAAGATCATAGTCAGGCCACAAAGTCATGTCTGAGTCACACCTTGCTTTACAAAATCATTAGCCATATGGTTAGCTTCATGAATAACATGAAAGAAAGACATATAACCTAGTTTTAAAGAAAATCTAGATGTAAGGATGAAAAGCTTATGATATCTTCACGGCCTGCTCAAAGGTTTATTCATCAAGTCAACTACAATAGCAGAATTACATTCAAAGATTAAATTTATTTGAATTCAACTATTTTAATCACAGCTAAAACCTCATCTGCATTTAAATTTTTAATCCCAATAAAAGCAGAGAAAAAACCAAGCATCAAGCTTTTATGATTATGAAATACCCATCCAATATTAGTAAAACTTGGCTTGTCAATGGATGAACCATCAAGATTCCATTTCTACATATGAGATTTAGGGGGAGCCCATAGAATGTAAGCTCTAACACTCTTATTATTTCACCATCAAACTAAATCATCAATAGAAATTAACAAATCAAGAGCACAATAAGAAAATTCAGAGAATAAAACCTTAATTCACACACATAACCTGGTTAGAGTTAGGAGAAAAAGAATGTCTTACTTAGGCTATTTATGATTAAAGAATAATTCATTTCAACAAAGTCAAAGGGACAATAAGATTGTAAAAAATAGCATAAACCAAGTTTTTTTTTGGAATTTTTCTTGAACAAGAGATTCTCATAAATGAAATAAGGCTAATATATTTTTAGAACAACACCAAGATAAACCCTATCAATCAATAAATTTAGACTAAATACGCTAGTGCTTATGACAATGAATAAGTAGGTGATCCATCGATTCCTCTAACGCCAAATAAAGTGGATAGTGTGCATCTCTAGCTTCAAGAATAGTTCACCTAACCAAGACTCCTCTAGTATTGACTTAACCCAGAACCACCATCTAGCAAAAAAAAAAATCATTTTAGAGGAACCAATCCTTTTTATATATCATTAAAAGAATTAAATAAATTAGGTTGATCAAGAGTTGATAAAAGGCAACAAATAGATTTAACTGAATAAATACCATTAGAATTGAATTTTAGTATCAATTTATTAATAATTTCACTCAATAACACCACATTAAACAACTTATCAAAGGGGAAATAAAATGAGTAAACTAACTTATCTCATTACATTTATTGTCTTGATATTAAATACTTATGAAATGACTAAAAAGTTAGTATAAGCAGTGCAAATATCTCGACAATGCTAATTGGCAACCTTTAATAGTTGAAAAAAATAATCTTGGAGCATCAACATTTAGTTCTTCAAAGAAACCTCACTAAACTTTTAGTTATGTTTACATTTTGTTGTTGTTTCTAGTTTGCTTAGCTTGTTTATAAGATCATGATTATTTTAGAAGTCATTAATGTAGTACATGAAAAGATTCAAAAGTTTGAATGTTTTGACTTCATTAATAATATTTAATGTAATAGATAAAGAGATAAGACATGAGATAAAATCATTAACAAGTACAATAGAAAAATATAGAAAAATTGTAGCACCCCACCCCACCTCACTAATAAGACATTTGTTCGTTTTGGTCCACAGGCCATTATAGATTTATTCTTGGCAGCCACATATGGATCCAAAACACATCTATCAAAGTAGCGCAACACATTCATCTTGTTAGATATTGTCCCTTCTAGGCCTCCCAGTCCACCCATTCCTAGGGCTTCCACCCAGGTCTCACTCGGGGTTTTAAACATGTTTTACTATTTAAGACGCGTATACTCATATAAGACCTTTCCCTAGGTCCTCACCCATTAATATGGGATATTACAATTCACCCCCTTAAAGAGCCTGACGACCCCATTAGCACCATTAGACAACTAGTGAGTCGAGCTTTGATACCAAATATAACACTCGACCTTATTAGCAAGATATTATCTACTTTGGCCCACAAGGCATCACGGATTTGTTCTTGACAGCCACACATGACTCCAAAACACGTCTATCAAAGTAGCACAGCACACTTATCCTAACAGCTATTGTCCCCTCTAAGCCTCCCAATCCATCTATTCTTAGGCCTTCCACCCATATTCCCCTCAGGGTTATAAACGCGTCTTACTATTCAAGGTGAGGATGCTCATATAAAACCCCCCTAGGTCCTCATCCGCTGATATGAGATATTACAAAAATAGAGAAAGCAAAACAAACCCTTAACTTAGAATAACAAGTTTTTATTTTTCACACTAGCATTTCAATTGCTTTGGGTTATATTAAGGTTGGCAATTTTTATGAAAAATAAAGTGTATGGATTATTTTGATTAGTAAATGTGTTAGCTCCTATCATATATGTTCATATGAAATCATTTTATCCTTTTATTTCTTTTAAGATCCATTAACACATGCTGTCTCTCTATTTGTTTTTTAAACTATAGGGCTCCTCTCTAGCACAATAGTTTATTAACTAAATCTACAATAAGAAAACTCTTTAAGATTTTTTTATAAATTCCAACCATTAAAAACATATGGTGAACAACTTAATCATGAACATTAGGCATTCGATGGATAGTTGTCATAAATTATGCAACTTCATATGGTCATGGGATGTGTTTTATATATAGACATTTTCTTTAAGCTTATTTCTATAAGCTTCAATTTGTAATAATGAACAAAATATTTGATACATATGGATTATTAGTAAGAAATAATAATCAAGTAAGCCCCCACATGGGAGAGACATCATCGTACTTTTTAGCTTTTTTTTTCTTTTCTCACTATAATTTTTTTGATATATACTAATAATATATTTCCATTAGTGTTTACCGATGGATATAGCGAGGTCATATTCAGTCGCAAATATTGATCACAATATATTGATAGAAATATTTTATTAGAGTATCCGTTTGTATTTTTTAATTTTCTAGTAGTGCACAATATGAAGTTCCAAAAACTATAACTATTTATATACAAAATTGAAACAAATATTCATCTAGTTTTAGGCATTGTGTTTTTAGATAGATAATTTAAATTGCATTTCAGTAAGTCAAATTTTCTAAAAATTAATTGACAGTTAGTATACTTATTAGTTGTATTCAATATCAAACATTAATTTATATATATATATAGTTGTGAAGAGTGCTATGCTATCTATTTAGAATACTATTTAGGTTGTTTATATAACTTTTTTTTTAATGGTATTTACGTCTATTCAAAATTACTAGTAAGTAACTACTATACAAGTTTTCCATTAATGATTTATTCTACAATTCTTTTAGTGTAAGTTAATATAGTGTAACATTCTAAATTCTAAATATTTTTATAAAAAAGAATTTGGTGTTCTAAGATATGCATGCAGCTTTATGATATAACTCTATATTATGTAATGCTAGGAATGCTTAATTTTATACTAAGAAATCGTTTGGTATTCAGTAGTTTCTATTTTTTACCCAACAATAAAAAGAAATTGTTTGGTTATTGAATTTTTTGCATTGAAGCTTAGACATAATTATATTTTAAACCTTTTTTTTGCAAAGGCTAAAAGAAATTTTTTTTTTCATGGAGACCTGCTTTCATTCATTTTATATGAAAAAATTTATTTTATAATATAGTTTTAATTAAACTCGTATTTTTTTAAATATATTTTTTTAAAAAAAATATAAGCAAATTTTTTTGATCTTTTTTTTTTAACTATAATTATAATTATTAAAAAGTAGCACAATGCTAAATACATAACATCTTGTAAATTGTTAATTAATATATTTTATAATTATCATTATATCATCAATTTTCATAATGTATATTTTGAACGACATTTCACAAAATGAAATGCCACATTACTTGATAAAAGATATTTTCTAAAATTAAGGACCCCTAGTTACTCAGATGTATAGCATCATATAAAAGGTCTGAATTTTTTTACCTATGCATGTGTCAATTTTAGCACGCGTTTGACAAGACGCTAAAAAACAGAAATAAAAGAAAATCCTATCAAAGTTTCTTTCAGATCGTGACAGCAGCCAACTAGTTTAAAATTTTCACACTCGACTTTTTTGAATTTTTGTCATGGATTAGGTTTGAAAATTTATCTCAAGAGTTAAGGCTTTACCAACTAAAATAGCCATTTCAGGAAGTGCTTGTGGAGCAATGTCAAAGCTAACAATGAAAATCTACATTACTCGCTAGTCGCTAGGGACGTACAAGACCTAGCTAGGAGTTTGAGAATTTCTTCCAAAGATGTGTTGGGTATGGGATAATATGGTGATTATTTTTTAAATTATTTGTAGTATAGTGTATTAAAATAATTAAAAAATACTAAAAAATATTAATTTAAAAAAATAAAAAAATTTCAAATATAGTTTGTTGTATGTTAGGGAGTTGCTTTTATATATATATATATATACACACACACACCATGAAAATTTATTAATTAATTGATATATTATTTATCAAATATTAACTTATCAAAATTATATTATCTTCACATGTGTATTGATCTAGCATGCATGTATGAGGATTACATGAAAAATAAACATTAATTTCAATTTAATAGCTTAAATTAAAGGGTATTGAATCCATTTAACATATAGATTTTTTTTTCATAAGATATTAACCATTCATATTTATTATCGCAAACTATAGAGATAAAGTAAAATGCTTTTTGCGGGAACTTAGCTATAGTATCTCAAGACTTTTTATGTTGGGTTCTTAAATTTCCAAGAAATTTCAGTGTATAAAGCGGTTCTGAGTTATTCCAAACACGCTTTCATGAGATGCGTCCTTTTCCTCTAGACTATTGTAAATTTGTAATCTCCTTTCCTTTTCTGCTTCCAAAGTGAAGGGTATATCCCTCATTTCCCGCCTCGCACCTAACCTTTGATCTGAAAGGTAACTTGTCTTCTTGAAGAAAATCAAATTATCAAAATAGTACTACTGCCCTTAAAGCAGATGAGCTAGCTGCATCAGTTTAGGTTATTTTTTCATTATGTTGTCATGTTTAATGGGGTTTGTGTGGGGCATTCCAATCGTACCATGGTCTCGAATTGGCTTTACATATATGGGGAGGGGATCAACAGTATTGATCTAGCTAGACCAAGGAAAACATTTTTGTTGGAACAAAGTGGTGTTCAAATAGTCATGATCATTCCATTTATATATAAATATGTATGTATGCTGAGCGATTATCCGGCCCTGTGCTTAGAGGAAACTTGTATACTTTGCACCAAACATCATCTTGGCATCTCTGTATAGTTCAACAACTAGAAAGTTACAGAATCTGATTAAGAATGGGGAAGGACATCTTGAGGTGCTGCATTTTGTGTGTCAACCTTTTTTAAAGCTATATAGCTCAATTGATATTGATGTTTTCAACTTTCTTCTCTATAAAAGTCTCGAGTTTGAACCTTTTTCTCTTACAATAATAATAATTAGAAAGAAATACGGATCCTTGAAGGGACTGGAAAGGGCAGTGGCCCATGTACATTTGAAAATTTTAATTTTATTCCTAACATTGAACAAACTTCTCTACTAAGCTGACTTCATGTAAATAGCATAATTAATCTTATACTGGTCTGTGGTTTTCAAGAATAGAAATTACTACTTACATGAACTATTACACGCGAGATGTCACGAGTTTATTTCTTTTATATAAAAAATATAAAAAAATAAGATCTAAAAGTATTATATTTTTTTATAAAATTATATTAAAAATTTTTAGGTTTGACTGCAATGCTTGATCCAAAAATAATATTAATAATAATATTAAACTTACATTACCTAAGTTTAAGTAGGTCTGAATGCAATATCAGACCTATTAGTCTTGGATATGAGTTTGGCTGCAAGGTCGTGTCATAAAAGTATGATAATAAAATAAATTAATTAAAAATAAAAAAACAAGAAAAAAATTAATAGAAAAAAAAACTAATGAAGAAAAAAAATAAATTAAGTGTGTTAACCTTTCAAGCTAAGTTAATCTATCAAACCTTGAATTCGTGTTGTGAAAGTTTGATAACTAAATAAAAAAATTGTCAAGTAAATCCAGAATTAACTGGGCTAATATGTCAAATCAGGTTAACTAGTCAAATCTGGGATTTATATCATAAAAGTTTGATAACTAAATAGAAAAAAATTGAACATTAACAAATAAAATTAAATGAAAAAATTGATTAAAAACAAAAAAATAAAATAAAAGGTATCAGTATTTTTCACTGTGGACTACATTGTGCAATTCACAGTCAAAGGCATAAAAACAGTAAAAAAGAAAAAAAAAAAACTAAAGGCATGAACATATAACTAAATAAAAAAAATTAATATTGATAAACTAAATTAAAAAAAAATATTAATTAAAAATAAAAATTAAAAGAAAAAACTTATAAGAAGAAAAAAACTAATAAAGAAAAAAATTAAATTAACTGAGTTAACCCGTCAAACCTGAGATCCGTGTCATGAAAGTTTGATAACTAAATAAAACTAATTAAAAAAAAAGGCATAAGCCTTTTCATCGTGGATTGTACTGTGCAGTTCACCATGAAAGGCATAAAAAGAAAAAAGAAGGAAAAAAAACTAAAAGTATCAGCTTTTTCACTATGGACTGCATATACTATTAAAAGATTAATCGGAAGAAAAAACTAATGAGAAAAAAGAAAAAAATATGAATCAACTAGGTTAATCCATCAAATTAAATTAAGCTATCAAACCTGAGATTCGTATCATAAAAGTCCATCAAATTAAATTAACCTATCAAACCTGAGATTCGTATCATAAAAGTGTGATAACTAAAAAGAAAAAAGATTTAATATTAATGAACTAAATTAAAAAAAAAGATTAATTAAAAAGAAAAATACGAAGAGAAAAAAACCTACAAGAAGAAAAGAACTAATAAAGAAAAAGAAAAAAATCTGAATTAATTGGGTTAACCTGTCAAATCTTGAATTCTTATCATAAAAATCTGATAACTAAATAGAAAGAAATTTAATACCAGCAAACTAAATTAAAAAACAATGAAAAAAACTAAAGGTGTCACTTTTTTTATTGTGAACTGTACTATGCACTCACAGTAAAAGGTTAGAAATGAAAAAAAAAAGGCATACACCACAAGTTAATTTTTTTTTCATAAAAAATATCAAATAAGGCTAAGATCTAAGAGTTTTAGGTTTTTATACAAAAATATATCCAAGAGCCTTGGAGGCATACACCACAAGTTAAATTTTTTTTCATAAAAAATATCAAATATGGCTAAGATCTAAGAGTTTTAGGTCTTTATACAAAAATATATCCAAGAGCCTTGGGTTTAGCTGTAACGCTTGATTTAAAAGTAATATTTATAATATTAAACTTACATGACTTAAGTTTAAGTGAGTCTGACGGCAACACAAAACCCAAGAGTCTTGAATGTGGGTCTGACTGTAAGATCGTATAATAAAAATATGATAATTAAATAAATTTATTAAAAAGATTAATTAAAAACAAAAAAACCAACATGGAAAAAAAAACTAATGAAGAATAAGAAAAAAATCTGAATTAACAGAGTTAACCCTTCAAACCAGGTTAACCCATTAAACCTGGGATTCGCGTCATGAAAGTTTGACAGCTAAATAGAAAAATTAACGAGTTAACCCAAAATTAACTAGGTTAACCTGTCAAACTCGAAATACGTGTAATAAAAATATGATAATTAAATAGAAAAAAAATTAACATTAACAAACTAAACTAAATGAAAAAAATTAATTAAAAAAAACAAAAACAAAATTTTAGATTAACTCATCAAACCAAATTAACCCGGTGTTATGAAAGTCTGATAACCAAATAAAAAAATTAATATTAATAAACTAAATTAAAAAAAATTCTTTAAAAAAAACATGAAGAAAAAAACAAAAAAAAAATCTTAAAGGCATAAAACAAAAAAAAAACTCAACATTTCACTGTAAACTACACTCCAATGCATAATAAAACATTGAACAGTTTTAATGGATGTTATAATAATATGTATTTGTGAGATAAAATTCCTCATATTATTCAAAAACTCAACATATATACGTGTGTGTTTGTATTTATACATTTTAAGTTTTTAAATTATTTGAAAAGTCAATCAATCCATAGGATGAAAAAAAAAAGTTTTTAATCAAACACTTTTATAAAAATGTTAAAAAGATTTTAATAGATATGAAAGATATTTTCTTGAGGTGAATAAAAAAAATCCTCTCTGGTTCAGTATGCTTGTGGTACATAACAAACGATCAATTTGTAGATGAAAAATACAATAAATAAATAATGCCATATTAATATTTCTGCCTCCCCGAAGATTGTGGCCTTGATCTGCCAGTGATAAAGTGAGCCTTTATGCCATTTTTTTAGTTCTGATCTACTAGGGTAAAGGGCCATGGCTGTTGGAGCACTCTACATATTTCCCCCCCTTTACTCAAATAACGAAGTAAATAAAGGTTAGCCAAAATGTCTGCCTCCATATATGGACCGGCAAGCACCTTCAAATTAAATGGGGTTAACTTCAAGAACAAGGCAGACGAACATGGTTCCCTCCCTGATCAATTCCCAATCTTAATTCTTCAATTATTGCACATGATAATAATTGGATTTATGTTTTTGAGAAATTACATGTTAATTTCGATCTTATCGAACAACTACACGCTTAATCCCAGACCAATTTTATGCCTTCCTTCTAAAAAGAAAAAAAAATCAGATTCTTGAAAGCACTGGGATAATGGGATTTATATTTGTGATTAGTTGCCTTTCACCATATATATATGTGTTTCTTAATGATTTTAATAATACAGTAAAATTGAAGAAAATTGTTAAATACCAATGACAATACCTGTAAAAGAAAATTATCAATAAATTACGATATAAATTACAATAATAATTAGGGTAATTTCAAGAAGCTGGACCTTGGGTCAAGTATTGGCAAATTTAACGGGCTGGGGTAAAGTTAAGATGAATGATACTGGATTTAGAAGTTGGGCTCATTGCCTTAGTACTTTTGCATTGAAACCATATATACTCCACCTCTAGGCCTACTAAAGTGAATGGAGTGGAGTGTCCATGAGGCCGAGGTTCTCTTAATTTGATTTGATGACTCGCATTTGCCATATTTTTTTTCTTGTTTTATAATATGTTTTTGTTAATATATAAAATTAGGAAGTGGGAAGAACAGATTGATCAGATGAATGATACTGGATTTAGAAGTTGGGCTCATTGCCTTAGTACTTGTTGTTTTCCATTGAAACCATGTATACTCCACCTCTAGGCCTACTAATGTGTATGGAGTGGAGCGTCCATGAGGCCGATTTTCTCTTAATTTAATTTGATGACTCGCATTTGCCATATTCTTTTTCTTGTTTTTTAATATGTTTTTGTTAATATATAAAAGTAGGAAGTGGGAAGAACAGATTGATCAGATTGGAATAGTAATCAGTAATTGAATATATTATACAGTGATCAATTTGTGTAAGAAAAGAATTGTCTTGACATTAAAGTTTTCTGAGCTTTGTTGCAGGAGTTTGTGTTTAATATAACTAATTTATCTAACCTTGTTATTATCAACAAAAAAAATTAGTCATTAGCATTTTAATAAATATACAAGACGAGCTAAGGTTTTTCTCACTTCTTCACTGGGGTTTTTCTCCTACTGCTTCCCTATTCATAGCTTCTTCTTCTTTTTATCCTTTTATAAAAAAACATCATCCTCAATTTTTTTTTTATTTTTTTATTTAATCATTTTGCAGCCTAATTTCATGAGATAAAGTTTTTAAGTTATAGTAGAAAAACAAAATTAAAAGACAGAAAACCATTAATGTAAAACACAAAAAAAATATGGTTAATGTCAAAATTCTTAAAATATTTATTTTGATCCAAAAATTTATTTTTTTTTATTTTTTTTATTTTTTAAGTTTCTTATAAAAAAGGTAATATCACTAGAAAATAATAGGTTTCTTAGAAAAAAGGTAATATCACTAGAAAATAATAGAATAGAGAGAAAAATATCAATTGGTCAATTCCACCAATAAAAATGATCAATGTTTGGGTCAATATGTTTTATTTGACGACAAAAGTTCAATAATAATATTTTTTTTCTATAAAAAATGCTAAAAATTTAGATTGGAAATTGTTTGGATATTTTTAATTTTTTAAGTGATTTTAAAATTTTTTATCATCTGTAAGTAGTTTATAAAGATTTTATCATATTTTTTAAGAGCTTTCAAGTAAAAAAAATAACAACTTTAAAATAGGGTTTTTTAGTTCAAAAACTTCGACCCTAGTTTCTTAATTATTAGAGATGATTGAAAAACATTACAGTAGGTGATTTGCTGATTTCCACTACAAGTGACCTATTATCTAGTTTTTTTATAAAAAAAAAACCTAAAAAAACTCGAGTTCACCCCTAGACTTTTTTCTTAAGGTCAAGCTTATATGACAAGCCAATAAGCACCTTACCTCTTTATTTTATTATTATTATTATTATTATTTAAAAAAATTTAATTAATACAATTTCTATTTTTTACCTCTATTTTTATTATTATTATTTTAAAAAATTAATTAATACCCTTTCTATTTTTTATGTATGGTTTACTTTGCATTAGTTTTTTTATTTAAATTTAATTTAATAATCTTTATCTATTAATTTTTTTATTTTTAGTTCAATTTTTTTACAAAAATTTTGGTCATTTTTTTTTAAAAACAATTTTGGTATTTTTATAATGTTTCAAAGAGATTATTATAATTTATCTTTAATTTTTTATTTTGCATTTTTTATAAAAAAAATTATATACATAATGTATTTATAAAAATAAAAAATCATTTGTTTTTGTTAAGAAAAAATAACATCTAAGATTTAAAAACAATCAAGGTTAAATATTTACGTGGCTCTCTTTTTCTTTTAAAGGAAAGATTAGATTTTCATTTAAATATTTAATTAGCATTAACAACTCTTCATAATTTATTTCATTAAGAATAAATAATATATATGTTTTTTAATTAAAAAAATATATATGATAATACAATAAAATAAATTCATAATATTGACACATTATTTTATTATATTAAAAATTAAAGGGTATTTTCATAGTCTCACAATGCATTTTAATTATTATTATTTTTTTATCAAATATCAAATTTCTCCACTTACGACAGCAAAACCATTGTGAAATTACCTCTTAATACTTGGTTTAATCTTTATTTTTGTTTCCAATTATATTTTGGTTGTTTCATTTCACAATCAAAAGAAGGGAAAAGACTTATTTTTCTTTAATTAATTTAATAATGAAAAATAAATCCTATAAAAAGATCTTAATACCTTTAATAATTAGTGTTAAGTTTTTCCTAAAGGGGTAAAATGTCAGTGCACTGTTCTAGTAAACAATGGCCATGCTCGACACTTATCTTATACTCACGCCATAACCTTGGCATGGGTTCTATTCAATAAGAGAAGTTTGATGGTAATAGTTTTCAGACTTCATCTTACCTAAAAAAATAAATTAGAGTCCATATAAGTTTTTTAGATTTTATTTAATGTCAATTTTTTAGTGATTTCATGGTGTTTTGGAATTGGTTGGTTATCTATGAAGGCTTATTGGTTTTGAGGTTTCTTTATGGATAAATGACTTAAAAATTAAATTTTTTAGTTCCAAAAACTTGAACTTTGATTTTTCAGTTACCGAGGATGACCAAAAAATATTGCAATAGGTGATAGGTCACTTGTAATCGTAAGTGAATTGTCACCTAACATTTTAAAAAAAAATATGAGTAGATGACATGTCAAAACCATCATGTTGGAAGACATAATGGTTTTAATTAGTTGTTCATTTTAGTATTTAATCAGTGTTGTTGCATATATGTGACGTAACAATGATCTTTCTCTCAAATCAAGATAGTCGGGAATGATGTGAGTGGAAAGAACAAGAAATTTTTATTTTTTATTAGTAAAAGAGGAAATAGAAGTGGCCATCTAGTATTTTGATTATTAAGAACTTTAATTAGTCTTAGACTTTAGGAAAAGGAATTGATTATGTAAAGAAAATGTATTAGCACCCCCTAATACATCTTATCTGAGGTAAACTGCATTGTTTATTTATCTAATATAAACTAAGAAAAAGTTTTGTTTTGTAACCATTAGTTTGTCTAAGATTTAAGAAAATACATCCTTAATAAAAAGATATTTACCTTATCAGATTAAAAACCTAATTGTTCTATTGACAACAAAAAAATTTCTTTTCATTTAATATCATGAATATGTCTTACGTATAAGTTCATAATCCTATATATTAAAAAACCCAATTGGTATTTTTGAAATGTAAGTCAAAATCCTTTAGGAATTTATAAACTTATTGTAAAATTCATGCAATATTTTTTAAAACATGTCAAAGTGTTTTAGATTTTAAAAAAAAATACTTAAATAACTACAAGATGTTTAGCCATATCCAAGAAAAAAAAAATAAACATGCACGGTGCATGTTCTATATGCAAGGAAAAATAATTACCCAGTTATTATGTTAAATGCTTAAATAACTATAGAATTTGTAGCCATATGCAAGAAAAAAAGAAAAATAAACATGCACAGCACATATTTTGCATGCACAGTAACCAGCTAATTATATTTAGCTGGTTATTGTGCATGAGCATAGTAACCAGTTCGAGTTGGATCATCAGCCCAGTCCATATGACTGGGCTAAGTCAAACCCAATATAAGATAGTTTGTGTTTTATTGGGTTGATCTTGGCCCAATTTTTTTGGGCTAGGTTCAGCCCATTCTAAAAAACAATCTTTAAAAATCATTTAAAAAAATAAATGATTTTCTCACGTATTTTTCTACTAAATTTTGCTTATTATTGATTTGTATTTTTATACTGTAAAGATCCAAATCTGATATTAAAATACCCAGTTTTCATCAAAACATTGAAAAATTAAAAAAGAAAATAATTTTTGTTTTCATGCAAACAGCTAAATATCTCAAAGAAAAACTGACCAATATTAAAAATATATATTAGTATGCCTTTTGATTTTAATAATCAGTTTATTAAAGTCACGAGAATGAGGTCAATATTTCAAAAATATAAAAAAAGATATTTTCTTTTCTTTTCATATCTAGAATCATGTACTTATAAGTATGACATGTTTATGATATTAAATAAAAATAAATCACATCAAATCACGAAACAGCTTACCTCAGGTAGGGTGCGTTAGAGGTGCTAATACCTTACCTAGCTATAATCAATCCCTTAACCGTAAATTTTTGACAAAGACTAGTATACCCGGGTTTCCTAGTGACTTTAACCAAATACTAGGTGGTGATTCCCAAGAACCAAGCAAACAAAACAAAATCACCATCGACTAGGTATTGGTTGGAGGGAATGGTGGCCAGTATTGGTTACTAGTGAAGGAAAAAGAAAAGTTACAGAGGAGAGAGGCTCGGCAACGCACTCACTATATAAGATGGTTGGGTGGTTTCTTGTGATAGAGATGGAGGTGTTCAAGCTGATGGTGACGATGTTGGTGGCTGAACACGGCTGTGGAGAGAAAGAGAGATTCTGCTGGCAATAAAAATCAGGTGTTGGAGGGTGGTTTTTTGGCTATCTTGCAACCAAAAGTTTTCTCCCATTAGAGCATGAAAATCACATCTATTTATAGGTGGGAAAGAAGGACATTTTGTCTATTCTAGTGCCAAATATCGACCTTTGGTTTGACCCGAAAGCACTCAAACCATTACTTCAAAGAAGTAATGATGAACTGCTAGTTTTGTACAGGAAAATGACTGATCGGGTTGGCTACTTTGAGGCGATTCCGCCACCTTTATAGCCTCGATAAGCCTGAACGGTTTATACAAGCGTATAGTCAGATATCACAAGATTGTTTTCGTGTAGGTTTCATCTAATTTGGGAAAGAAACGAGGTGTCAAATGCCTTGGGAAGGAGGCCCCTAGGACAGTCTCGATGGAGAAGAAGATGAATAGTAACTTTTCTATTAATTATGTTTTAGTCCTTCAATTTGTGACTTATCTTTAATTACACCCCTGATTGGCTTTAAACTTTTAATATGACTTATCTTTAATTACACCTCTGATTGGCTTTAAACTTTTAATTATGTTAAATTTCACCTCTGAAGAACTTTAATTCAAGCCACAAATTTCAGCACCTATTTTCCTTTTGGTCCTTGGTTTCAAATTTATTCAATTTGATTTTTAATCGATCAATAAACTTTCAATTTCTTCAATTTGACCCCTGATTTGGTCAATTTCAATCTCTCTATTTACGCGCCTCTTCTAGTTTGGTTCTTGATTTTGGATTTCTTCAATCAAGTCTCTAATTGGCCATAAAACTTTAATATTTATATAATTAAGCCCTTGATTTGATCAAATCAACTCTAAAAAATTCTAATTTAACCTCAAAACTTTAATTTCTTTCAATTAAAGCCCAAATTGACTAAAAAATTAATTTTTCTTGCAATCAAACCTTTTATAAATTCAATAAAATATCCAATAAAATTTAATTAAGTCTATAAATATTTTTTTTTAGACTTTCTTCTTCAAATTGAATTTTCTTTGTTAACAAGACTCTTCATCTATAAAAAATATACTGTCATATTTTAATCTTTGAATTTTTTAGCCTCCTTAACCAATTTATAGTCATTTTCTAAGCGCTTTGCCATCCTCTTCTCACTGTTATTATTTTTTAATTTTATTTTTATTTTTAGTCCAAATATATATATATATTTTAATTTTTGAAAGAGAACAGAGTGAATTTTAGGAATAACCCAAAAATAGGTTATGATAAATCAAGTTCGTAATTACCTATAAAACTTTAATATGTATGCAATTAAACTCTTGATTTGACCAAATTAACTTTAAAAATTATGATTCGAACCCAGACTTTAATTTCTTCCAATTAAAGCCTAAATTAACTTTTAAAAATTAATTTTGTTTACAATTAAGCCCTAAAAAAATTTGAATAAACCTTTAAGAATTATAGTTGAGTCCTTAAATATTCGATTTTAAATTTTTCTTCTCAAATTGAATTTTATTTGTTAATAGGACCTTCATCAGTTGAAAATACATTGTTAAGTTTTTTTTTTATCATGTGTATTTGATCTTTCTCATCCAATCTTTGGCAATTCTCCAGATATTCTAGTTTACTCTTGTCATGGTATGTATTTTTTTCCTCTTCCAATGGTTCTTTGATTTTTTTTTGTATTTTCTCCTCTCTTTTTTTTATGTAGGGCTCTAAAACATGTAACAACAAGTTGTTATTAATGTTTTCTTTTGATTTAGTAAAAAAAATTATTTTTTTCATTTTAATTTTTTTAAAATTCTATATTAGTGATTTCTTTTTTGTTTATGTAGGGCTCTATACCTCTTTCTTACCTTCTCTTATTCTTTATTAGTTAATGGACACATCAGTGCTTGATAAACTTACTTAACAATAGGTGCCACATGAAAAGTAGAAAAAATAAAAATAAAAACTACTAACTCAAATGAATAAAATATTTAAAAATGAAGTCCTCAAATATGGCCCTAACACATATTTCAGACGTTGGGATCCTTTTTTTTTTTCAATAGATCACTAAATAATACACACGTCATCTAACTTAATAGCTGGTACCGGATTACAAAAATAAAAGATTATTAACTCAAATTCCGGATTACACGTTTAAAAGCAAAATTAATTGGGAACCAAATATAAAATTTTATTTTCCATAAAAAAAGAAAGCCAAGTAGAACATAAATCAGGTTAAATTGGTCCAAATGAAACAAACAAAACACACCGAGTAAAAATGTTATCTGGTGAACTATCTCCATCTCTTTATCACTCTTGTTTTCATAGAGCATTAAAAAACATAACAAGACATGAATGAATTGTTTAATGTAAGAAAAAAAACAAGTACGCTAACTTTGGAGATGAGAAAGAAAATGAGACTATGCATGTTATGCATGTTAGTGAGTGTCCATATCAAATAAATAAACAAAAAAGAAAAGAAAAGAAAAGATGGCTTTTGTAATATTTAAATGAAAGGGTCGTAAGGCTTTTGTCTCGTCTCCGGTGACCATAAGGCATCAATCAAGGCTTCATTTGATATTTACTTTTACATATGCATATATAAATATAATCCTCATGGCGTTGACAGAATGTGGTCTTGAATTTTTATTTTTTATTTTTTATTTGGTTTTAGTTGCAGTAGTAACATTTTCATGTAAAGAATATTTAAGCACACATCAAATTATCCATTTTTTTTAATATAATAATAGAGTGTATTAATAAAGATGTGATTTAGAAAATAACTCCCGAAAAGATAAAGGATCATTTACATGAAAACAAAATGAATATGTTACAAAAGAGATAAGAGGAAAGAACGAGAGATATAAAATACAAAGGCAGTTAAATTAGTGATTAGTACCTGTTCGCATCCAAATATTATATACACTATGAATAAGATAGTTACCCGTATAGATAAAATTAGGTTCATTATAATTTAATCAAACCTATAATCTATTGAAATCAAAGAGAAACTAGAATCCTAATCCAGATTCATCTTATTTAAAACTCCATGTTATGCTGAAGGAAAAGAGATTTCATGCTTGAATGTGAAATGCATTTTTCATTAAAGAAAAACCATTGATAAATCAAAAAAATAAAAAAATTTAAAGCAATAATTTAGTATATGAGATAAAATCAAGTTGAACATGTGTAATGAATGATATTATACAATAAATAAAAAAATAAAAATATAAAAGTAATCTCGTATGAAAGGATATGATTTTCTTGACTTTAACTCTCTTCACTAAAAAAATATAAATTTTAATTAAAAAATTAGTTGATGTGATGGATAAAATTTATTTTTTTTTAACTAATTTATTTAAGTATAAACTTATTTAATATTAATATAAAAAATATTGATAAAATCTCAACGTGGATTATAACCTCCTCAAATCTTCATCATGGCTCCACCCTTAGTTTGAGTGGAGCTATTTTAAACTATATATTAAATTTGAAATGATTAGATACTTTAAAAACAATTATATTAATAAAAAAACAATTATATAATTTGACCTATTAATTATCATCCTTTTCCTGGCTTCGAATCTTTTGATCCGATGTATATCTCTCATCAATTTCATAAATAAACGTTACAAGATTGAGCTCCTTTACGTGATATCTATCATGCTATATAAATAAACAAAAACATTGATATGATAGTTTTGTTTTTATTCTTTGGTGATAAATTACTATTCATGGAATCCAAAGTCTATCTCTTCTATTATATTTAATACATAAGTCTTTATAACGTTCAACTAAATATGGTTTATTTGTTTGTATAACATTTTTCCATTATTCTTATTTTTTTATTTGACAATAAAAATATAGTTCGGAGCTTACAAATCAATCAAAATTAGATTTATTTATTTTTTCTAAATTATTAAGGACGTCGCAATCCATATCGAAAATTATAAATCCAACAGCCCTCAAAATATTTGTAAAATAAGATTTTGTAAAGACAAATAAGAGGTGACCTCTGTATTATTGATTAGCAATGTATTAATCTAAATTATGGAATATATCAATGTAAAAGACATACAGATTAATCTAAACCATCTAAAAGCAATGGAAAAACAATGGTAAACACACACAAGAAACCTGGTGTACTATCATAGGATGTGTAAAACTTGAGATCTCATGTTCTAATCACCATAGATTTTTCTGCCTTTTTTATACAGGATGATGTTACTAACTGTAGTCATGACTACGTATCTTTCTTTTACTAATTCAACTTTTTTTTTCTTCTAAATAATGATGTCTTATTTCTTCTTCTTCTTTTCTTCTTCTTCTTCTTCTTTTCACTTGCAAGTTACGACAATATGTGATTAAAGCTTCATCAGCATTGATATCGTGATCCTGTGATTAAGTTGTGTATAAATTATCATGTTCAAAGAAAAAAATTAAATACCCTTTTCAAGTTAGGCTGTTATGAGAATTATAATTATTAAAAAATAATATAAATTATATTTTAGAATTTTATATAATATTTTAGAATTTTAAATCGAGATATTTTTTTATATGATATTAAAAATTTAATAATAAATAATCATAAATTTAAATTACACTTCTAATTAAGATTAATTAATAATACAAGTGACTAATGTGATTGTGAATTTATGAAAATTTCAAGTGTAATAATTCAAGTTTTAATGATTTTTTTTTTCTTGGACAATAACATCCTATTCATGTCTGAAACCAAATAAATTTTTCTTTTTTAGGTAATTCATGTGGTCATCATGCCGACATTAAATTAAAAGATAATGAACACAGAGTTCATTGGTTTCACACTCTGAAGTGTGTTGAAGGAATTAAATAAATATATATTAATCTTTTGCTGCATGCTTTTCAGATAAATAGCTAGAAATCTAAGAATAGTTAAACAAAGACAACATGATAGCTTTTCTTTTTTTTATTTGTCATCTAGGCTGTTTATGACATAATCGACTATATATTATTAAAAAAATAAAATAGAAAGTTAAAGAAAGACAATATAGGTATGACCTATTAAGGTCAAAAACGAACCAACTCAATTTTGTGAGAATTCGTATGATCACACATAGAGTTATGCATCTTGACTTTAATTACATCAAATTTTATTTGGTGCACCAAAGATACAATGTACACCAGCACTATAAAGTATAATATTCTTTGGTTGACAAGAATTTGAAATGCTAGCTAGCTAGCTAGCAATTGCATTTGTCAATATATATATACATGTGTGCAAAGCTGGCTTAGAAGTCCATCATATCTCTCAAATCAATCCCGAGATATAAAAAGACTAACTAAAACAAGTTATTTATGGGCCCCTCATCTGTGTCGATAAGTATGCATGCTGAGTTGTTTCCATCTTATCGTTGTTGAGGAGTAGCGGTATTGTTGAAAAGATGGCATCAAACTTCTGGCTCTGAATTTGGTTAATTATAAATATGTCAAACGAAATTGCCTCAATTAGGGATATATATATATATATATATATATATATATATCACACATCATTAATTATTATTATTATTATTATTATTACATAAGGATAGATCCCACCATCAACCTAAAAAACCAAATACAATATGTTATGAATTTGTACAGAAAAGAGAGGGAGAGAGAGAGCACAGTTTCTAATCTTCTATTAATATTATCATGGCATAGATTTGTACGTTAATTTGATAATGAAGTATAAATCTAAAAAAATCAATCTATGATCTTTTTTCTACCCGTTTATATTAATTTATTTCGCTTTCCTTTTTCTTTTTTCTTTTTTCTTCTTCTTCTTTTTTTTTATCTGTAAGGAAACAGATGGGAGAACCTACCGCGAAGCACTTTACATTTTGAGCTTGTTTTCTTCGCCAATTTAGCAATGAGCTGGCTCCTCGTTTCGCCTTTCAGAGACTGGAAAATATACATGTTTAATTTCTTTGACCCTAGGACCGAGCCAGACCATATAAGAAAACTTTGCTCCTCAAGGTGGGTGGGTGGGTGTGTGCGTGTGTTCTTAATTTCTCCAGTCATCCACGGAGTCGTTTTTCTGGAAATATTTACGCTTGTTTCTCTGTGTGAACGGTTGAAGAATTGATACATGAACTCTGATCTCCCTCACACGGCTGCGCTTGTTGACAAGTATGAATGACCGAGTGAATGTTTCAACATCCTCAACAAACAGCTACACAACAAATCCAAATGGAAGGTATAATGGCTATACTATTAGAATATTAAAAAGTTGATCCCTACTCATCAAACATGCACCCATGACTAATAATTTTGCACTCAATTAAGCAGTAATTCTATTATGTCACAGCAGAAATTGACAAGGAAATTCAAAGCCTCCCAGCCATCAAGATATATATATTGATCAAACTTGGCATGCTGCACATCCAATGGTTGAGGAGAGAGCATGCGCACCATCGAAAACCAGACATGAAAATCCACAGAAACACATGCCCTTGTGCCGCGCAAGACCCAGGAAACTTCTCTCTAGCTAATCCAGAACGTTGGAACAAGCTAGTATAATGTATTGTGTAAGCAGTGACATCAATGCCAAGAGATCATCGCAGAGGTGGATTACTAGCAAATATTGAGCGGTCCCCCTAATTACCTTCAATTGTGACATGCATTTTATTTTTTCGAGGAATCTGTGCGACGTCAACTAAGCTTTTCACGCATTCAATGGTAGATTGGAGTGCAGTAATAATTTTTTTATTATTTAAAAATAAATTAAAATAATATTTTTTTTATTTTAAAAAATTATTTTCAACAGTAATACATCAAAACAATACGATAAGGCCAAAATAAATTAATTTCAAGTAAATAAAAAATTTAAAAACTTATATTAAAAAAATACTTTTAAATATAAAAATAAATAAATTATAAAGTGAATAAACAGGTTTGTTTTTTTTTTTTGAGTTGGTGACTATAAGAGAGGATATTGAAAATTGATGAACCTGAGACTCATGAATATTATTAGATACCACTTTCATCTCTAAACCATGTCATGAAACTTGTAAGCTGCCAGTGCTTGATCTTGAATTTTCCCCAGGGCCACAAAGGGACCAGGTCAATTTTGTCAATCATAGTGCTTACCTTTTTTCCATGTTTTTGACTTATGAGCATGGAAAAAGAAGAATTTACGTCATGCATATATATATATATATTTTCCGTTGGTGTTTGCTTTTCAACCCTACAATTTTAATAATGAATATAAGTATCCCACCACTGTTAAATGTTTATAATTTATTTTTCTGCATCAGCCCTAAGGTGGTAGGTCAGGTGGTGGATGCTCCATAGTTCTAAACCCTACATTGTAAAAATCACATTTTTTTTTATTAAATTTCATAGGTAAACAAGTTTTTTTTTTTTCTTTCGTTAACTTCTCTCAAATGAGAATTTTAGAATTTGAAATTTAAGAACCCGAAGGGAGTGTGTTTGGAGTCGAAATTTTTTGGTGATTATTGAAGGGTGGATTTTGGTAATGGGACATGTGTGAAAAACCCATTGGTTATATCCGATTATATTGTTTTATCTATTAAAAAATAATGTCAATAAATTCTCTTTTCAGTCTTATAATTTTGAAAAAAATAAATAGTCCCTCTACTTTCTTATTTATAATTTTTGTCAAGACATTAAAAAATAAAAATAAAAATATTTTATTTTTATACATACGGTCAAATCTCTCAAACAAAAAAAAATCACATCATATTTTCATAAAAAAAAAATTAAAAAAAATATATGTTTTAGCATGCATTATCGACTTTAATAACTAGTTTGTTAAAATTATACGGACTATGCTAGTATTTTAAAAAATTCAAAAAAATTATTTTTTCTTTTTAATATTAAAAACTACATATACATAAAGCGTGCGAAGGTAGTAATATAAAACTATTTGAATCATGGATAATAATTGCAAAGAGGTTTTGTTATAAGGACTAGATTAAAAATGTGAGGACCAAAGGATCCTAGAAGGGGACCAAATTGCAATAAAATAAAATTACAATCTAGATAAATTTCTTAAGGCTATGTTTATTTTCTGGAAAGTGATTTCCAGGAAACCACTTTTTAATTTTCTGTGTTTGTTTACTATTAGAAAAGTTAATCAACGAAAAATATTTTTCAGTCAAAGAAAAATTTAACTTGGTTTTCAGGAAAGAGTTTTTCTAAAAAATTTGAAAGGAAAACACTTTCCGGAGTTGTGAAAAATTTTAAAATGTCATATTATTTGTTAATTATATCAAATTTGATCCTCAAACTTTTAATTGCTATATATATATATATATATTTGAATCTTTATTTTTCAATTTCATCTCTTAAAATTTAATTTTTATATTAACTTTATTTCTCATTTTTATAATTGTTATTTTCTTTTTCTTTATCTTTTTTTATTAATATTTTTTATCTATCAAATTTAATCCTTATTCTTTTGATTGTTACTTATTTTATTTGAAATAATTTATGAAATATTAATTATTATTATTTTAATTTCTTCATCTTTTATTTTTTTAATTTTTTAGATTTGATCTCTATTATTTTGATTATTATTTATTTTATTTGAGATAATTTATAAAATTATATTTTTTAATTTCATTCTCATTCAACTTTTTAATTTGTAAGATTTTTTTTATTATTTTAATAAACTTGAGAAAAAATAAAACATTAATAAGTTATTTTCCAGTTTATTTTCCATGATATAACCAAATACTGGAAAGTGTTTTTCAACTTATTTTTCATTACAATATCAAACATCAAAAAATAATTTATATTCCTTAAATTCATATAAAAAAATTACTTTTCAATAAAAAAATAAATACGCATGAAAAAAAAAACTTTACAACTAAAATGAAAGTCTCTGAAAATGAAACGGCATTATGTATGACAAATGAGTTTTCGACAAGCATGTTTCTAACGCATTAAAACTCACCCTCCAAAAGTAAACTAAAAATGTTGACTCCAAGCAAACTATCTTGGATCACAGCACATGCCTGTAAGCTATCGAAAATTCAAATTATAAGGTCTCAATTGGATGAGGTTGTGCTGCGGAGAAAATATGACATATTTCTATACATCACAAGGATTCAATTTAAATATTTTTAAACTATAATTAATTTCTTTCATTAATTAGTTTTCTAAGTTTTAATCTTGGAGTCAATAACTATAGGAATTTATTTTCGTTAATATACCAGGTAGAGAATGCATCGTGAATTAAAAAATGTTTAGAAGAGGCTTAATTGTTACTATTGTTGTGCAAGCTAATTAATACAATGCATAAACATTAAATTTTAAAAAATAAAAATAAAAATCATCTTGCTTCTAGCCAAATCAGAACCTTTTGTAGATATATATTTTTTTTTTGGAAAAGAATATTTTAGAGAGAAAGGTGAGGGAATTTCTTTCTAAAAAACTAAAACATTTAGAAATAGTTCTTATATTATATGTCTTAATTAATTTTTATCTACGACAGATTTGAAAATAGTTTCAAAGGTAAGGAAAATGTGTTTCTAGGCTTCAATAGGAGGGTGGTTTTTTTTTTTTTTTATTTCCTTACAGCCGAAGAATTAGTTAGTACCTCAACCATTTTTTATTTATTTTCACAGGCCCAAATTAACTCCATGCAGGGAAAGCAATTTTTTAGCCTTGAGGTAACCGTAACACGACATTGGAAGTTTTAATATACCATTTAACGTTTGATTGTTGTCTTGAGATATAAAAAATAAAAATAATAGAGATAAAAAGAAAAGGTTATTTTAATATTCTATATTTTAAAATTACATAAATTCATGTTAAGATTAGCACAAAAAAAGATTTATTTTATATATCTATTTCAATTCCCTCTAACTAAGCATTTTTTTTTTTACTTTCTTTATTTATTTATTTTTATTTTGGAACATTAACCCGATAATTGAACCGTAGAAAAGTAAGTTAAATACTAACCTAGCTAGCTAGGATGCTCAAGAATATATATGATTGTTGAGATAGTACGTACAGGGCCAATATTCTGTTATTATATATTATAAATCGATCTGAAGACACACATTCATAGAATCAGTAACATAACATTCAGTAGTAAAGTCCCATATAGAAAGTGCTTGGCGATTTGGCAGTTGTAGTTGGAACTACATGACGGGTTGAGTTGGAGTGATCGTAGCATGTGCCTTCACACACTCTTGTTGCGTTGCAGACATGAAGATAAAAGGAAAGGAATGCAGCCACTTTTTGATGCCCTCCTTTAGCTAGAGCCGAGCAAATCATTGCCAAAACGTCAAAGCAATCTTTCCCGGTTATATTACTGCATGCCATTCCATGAACAACTTGAGCAAACTTTGTGACAGGTGCATTTACTTAATTCCACCTGTTGTCCTTTTTACATTACATTTAAGAAATAGAGAATACAGCACTAGTCTTCCACAGCTCCATTGATCTTTATCTATCGCTCTGAGTCACTAATATAAACCTGGATTTAACCCATTTACCAATGAATGTTGTCTAGTGGCGCCCCCACTCATGAAAATATGCTATTTTAATCTAAAAACTTAAACTCAATTTCTCGGTGAGGATTGAGGTCTGATAATAGTTTGGTATTACTATTTAACATAATCTAGAATAGTAAAATTTGAGTTAATGATGTATTTAAATTATTTACAGAATTAATTTATAATCCTTTTCTAGTAAGTGGTATATGATTATTGAGTTCAGGTTCTCACATACAATTTAATAGTTAATTAAGCCTAAAAAAACGAAAAGAATGGTGTCAAATTAAGTTCCTCTTAATTCATTCTGCTATGAAGCAATTCAATCAAAACAGTAGAAATCAAGAGGATTAAATGGAAAGAAATTAGCTGCTTATCATTAATGAACCGGAAAATGATCGATGAAGTGGTGAAAATGAAAGTGAAAGTCACAGGAAAAAAAAAAAAAAAAAAACAAATTTCTTGACTAAATTAAATTCTCAAGTTTTCCTGAAATCCAGACTCCAAATTCCTACAGATATATATATAAACTGAACAAACTGGTATATAGCTAGTGTTGTCATTGTGGCCCAAAGAAGCTTGAATCTTCAAAAGATGAATCTTGTGGCATGCTTTGCAAGCAAGTTTCATAGTCAGAAACAAGCTGAGGATAACCAAGAGAGCTTATATGTCCCCAGCTGTTACTTTCTGCAGAACTAGCCCCCGTGCTGCCACTGGCAGCCATGTCCATCCCATAGAAACTATCCAAACCTTCTACTTGTTGTGGGTTGCTACAGACCAATCCACCTAGCTCGACCAACAAGTTTTCAAGTCCAGCTTGACACATATTTGGACCGTTGTAGTTGCTATTAGGAAATTGAGAGCAACAGGTACTATCCATTGATCGCATGGGTGCCGAAGAAGAAAGCACATCTATGGAGTTTGTGTATGGTACTTGATCTTGTCTGCTTGAACCGTCAAGAGGGTAATTGTTGATTGTAGTGAATAGGGCTGACTCTTGATTATTGTCAGAAAATCTTCCACCAAGTTTGATCAGCAAGTTCCTAATGGATTCTTGATCCATCAAATGAGAATCTTGGTTTTGATTCATGACTAGAGCTGGTACGTCTGGCCAGTAAGGGCTTTGTTGATGAGGGATAGCCCCAGGAACCATGAAGCTCTCATTTATTTCTCTCTTTGTCATGATTTCTTGCTTGAGACTAGCTCGCCGGGCTGCTTGTTCCTTGCGCTGTTTTCCTAAGAGCTTCTTCTTAAGCCTTGTGTTCCAGTAGTTTTTTATATCATTATCGGTTCTACCAGGTAACTGAGCAGCAATGATAGACCACCTATATCATTAATTATACGAACAAATTATTGTTAGGATCATGGATATAGATGCATATTGCACATGAAAAATGCACTAACTATATTACCTGCTTCCAATACTTATATAGAGACTGCAAATAATGTTATCTTCTTCCTCTGAAAACCCTCCATGTTTAATGTTTGGACGGAGATAATTCAACCATCTAAGTCGACAACTCTTGCCACACCTTTTCAGGCCTACTTGTATACAGCAAATAAATTAGTCAGTTAATGATCACATAAACTAAATTACAGGCAAATTAACAATCTGTGTACATATATATATCAGTTACCTATCTTCTGTGGCAAGGCAATCCAATTGCCACCCGTTCCATGCTGCTCAATATAGGCCTTGAGTATGGCATCTTCCTCGGGAGACCACGGACCTTTCTTCACGTTGGCTTTGTCACAGCAAGGAGCTCTCCCCATGATTCTTGCTCTCTTGTTTTTGTGTTAAAGCTCTAGCTTCCCTTTCTTGTATCTCCTTGGGAAGAATGGTAATGATATATAACGTTACTTATTTATACAGAGACACGCACACAAGTGTGTGGGAGAAAATGTTAACTATAACTACTGTATGGTAGCTGGAGATCAAGGAGAAACATGGAGACTCGTCAAGATTTTCAAAAAGAAGACTTTATGAGAAAAAGGAGGAGACTTTATGAATTGAATAGTGGGTGATTCAATTAACAATAGGCACAACAGTAGAGCTAGGTTTTTCTTATTTGTCCTTGTTATTAGTCCAGAATCTATTCAAGATACCCACTAATTCACACCCATCTCCCTTCTTGACTTTCTTCTTTCTCATATATAATACCCAAATCTAATTTACCCATTGTGTCTCATGATATGATATGAATTGATCATATGATCACGACCCTGCAATTGTGTGGACCTGGCTAAATGCTAAGTAGAGCAGATCAAACCTCAAAAACATTGGTTGAATAGTTCCTTTGGCTTTGGCAACGTAGGATCTAACATCAGCCAATAGCAACTGATGTTAATTGTAAGAAATGGACTCGGCTTAGAAACCGATCAAAAAACTAAATTGAAAATGTGAAATAAAACTCGGTAAAACAAAAAACTGAGTTAAAAAATCGATATTATTTTAATATTATTTTTTTTAAAAAAAAGTTTGGATTGATCCTCTTAACTTGGAATTCGGAATGCAATTACCGGTATGATTAGAATAATAGGATTGTGCTAGTAGAGTCGATTATTAATTTATGTTTGAAGTGACCAAATTGCCCCTAATTGTTGGTCCCAATTGTTTTATAGTGACCTGAACAATTAGAGAGGTAATTTTGTAATTCTACACGTCTCGTGGAAGGAGTTTATATTACTAATAAAAATCTAAGTTGATATGTAATCTGATAGATCACTTCCAAGATGTGTCACAATTCCACATTGATTTGCTAGATTTTTAGAAGTAACCTTGTATTTATGAAAAGACTTCAAAAAATAAAATAAAATAAAAGGATGTAAATGTATGTGAAAAAAGTTGCATAACAAGACGTGATGTAAATATTTTTTTCAATGAAAAAACAAGAAGATAAACAACAAGTTTTATTAAAATGTATTATAAGAATTTTACATAAAGAAATAATAAGATATAAAATTATTTGAAAGAAAAAAAATTATATTATATTTATTGATCTAACATAGATACTATAAAATCTATTGATTATTAATCTTTAAAAAATGAGTTTATCCATATTCAATAGCAATTATCGCAAACAATTGGTATTTTCTAGCTATTTTCTGAAATTATTATTGAATGAGGAAAGTAAAAAATGTTAAATACAAAGGTAAAAAAGTCAAATGCCATTCTAGAATGATCAAAAACTACTGCATGTAGTGATGGTTGGTGACCGGAGGAACCAACTAAAAAGAAAATTCACCATGGAATTCGAATCAATGCCTTGGATTTCTGCTGCTAAAAGAAATCTTAAATTCAAAAGCATTAAATTAATATGGAAATGTGTTTTTCTGATTATTTATAAGATAAAAAAGAATTAATATTGATTGTAAAAAACCTTTATTATTTTTTAATTAAAAGAAAGATCAATTATAATGTAACGACAATAATTGATGGGTTTAATTACTTAATCAAACTATACAAAGGGAGACCAAAGAGGCATGCCAATTGGGACCCTAAATGCAATCACAGACATGACATGAATGCAATGGTACTGCTATTTTACTAATATGTGTAACGAACAGGCAAGTCCACTGTCCCATCCATTGAGTCACGATGGAGACCTTGCTGCTTGTCTTTTACACTTTCTTGGCATTTTATACGATTTCTTGCATTCATGATAGAAAAATTATTTTAAAAATCAATTTGGGTGTTCATGATATAACCTTGAATATGCATCCTCTGTATATGTTAGGGTTTTATTCATTCAAATGAATTTAATACATTCGTGGGTCTTAAAATTTGAATCTGGAAAATCAACAAAAATAGCAATCTCAGTTTACATGGAAACTAGCAAATAATATTAATAAATAATTTTTATGTCAGATCAAGAAGTCCAAATCCAAGAAGAAAAAAGTAGGGGGGAATTAAATGAATTTTTTATGGGGTCAGCAAGCTATTATTAGATTAGACGAGGTTAGTATTAGATCTAGAAATAGTTGTTCAGAGCTATTCTTCAATTTATTTAGAAATCTTGAATTTTATTTATATATATTTAGTTTAAAAAATTCTAATAATAGTTGAATTTTCTTAGCCATGTAACTTTTAATCTCTTATAAAATATCTAGATCTAAAACTATTAAGAATATTGTTATATGGTTTATTTTTCTCATAAGAGATTATTCAATAACAATCATTAATATATATATTCAGTATTTAGCAAACCAGGGTTTTTTCTACAATTTAAAACCATGATTTTTGAACTTGAAAAACACTAATTTTAATTTTTTTTAATGCTCAATATATTGTTTGAAATCCAAGTAATCGTAATTTCAATTGCAAGACGAATTAAACGGCTTCAAGCTGGCTAGGGTACATGTCAATGACGGCATTGTTTTAAAAAACAGAAAGAAAGTTCCTCGGTTTTGATCTTTCTTGATGGATTGAATTGTCACTGTATCTGCGTGAACAAGTTTGTCAACTCGGAAGGAAATGGTCTTCTTGGTAGGCCACCTTCTCTCATGTTATTTAATTGTGTGCGAGAGATCTTGGCACCTTTTTTACTTTGAAAGAGTCTTATCTGACAGTATTTTCTTACCCAACAAACACATGAGCTCAAAACTCCATTTTCTCGAGGCATTTTCTAGCTAGAGATGCCTCCCCGAGGTACTTTTCTATCGTCAATGAAAATTCCTATAGTTAATTAATATTAATTTTATAGTGGAACCTTGCTGTTGTTTGCATTGACAAGTTTCTAGAACATTTCTTTTATGATTAAATTTGCTTAATTGTCTTTTGCATGCGTCACCCTTCGTAATTAATGGGGCTAATTTAGATTTTTGCTTTCTAAATCAATCCCACCTAAAACTTTTGATTTGTTCGATTAACTTTCATTACTGTTTCGATCCCTGGTTGAGATTTATTTCAGTCCATTTCCTAAGAAGTATAAATCTTTATTTCATCCCTGAAGTTTATGGAATATTTCAGTATAAATATAACAAAGTAAAAGGAATAAAAAAGAGTGCTCATCCTCTATGAGAGTTTGTTTAATTTTGATATTATAATAACTATTACGATTTTAAAAAAAAATAAGTAGGATTTCAACCATGCTAAATTATTTGTGCATTAATTAACCAACCACTTTAAAACTACATTTAAGACAAGATACATACCTACCATGAAAACAAACTTCATAACCTTAGTTGTCCCTCCTTGAATATTGGCAACTCTTCTCCAAATTGGCCATGGTCCATCTCAGGGGCAAATCCTAGAAGAGACCAGGCAGGATCTTGATGGTTTCCAAAAGATTTGCAAATTAAGACATTAGTTGACATGTCTTGGTTTCCTTCTAGCCTCTAGGTTAGTTATTCAATTGTAGAAAGAAAGTTGGGACCTAGATTCAAGCCCTCTCAAGTCCATAAATAAATATTGCTAGTAAAACTTCCCTTATCTTGGATCGGAGAATATATTACAATCATTCTAACTTTACTGGCTTGAACAAACTTTCTTGTTTTAAAACTGAAAACCATTTTGATGTTCGAGTTAAAAGTCAGTACTTAATTATACTTCTTTCAATTACTTCGTCTCTTAGCTAATGACAAAATAGTTATTGTTTAATCTCATTCTTTTACGCTAGGCAAACTGTAGAATATTAATGATTTTCTGCTCATTTATTTTAGAGATTAAACTTTAATATTACACAAAAATTACATCATGTACGTTGGCGCGACTTTTGTTGTATAACATTGTTGGCCTATGCAAAACTAAATGCTAGGCTCCACCTCTGGTCACTCGAAGAACTTCTCCAAGAATAACTTGCACATAAATCAATACCAATTTCGACCATACAAGGCCTGAAACCACGACGAATAGAATCCCATGCTGAATTTATGAATTTTTTTAAAGAAAAAAAGAAAATAGTGAGTAAATGTCATTGATTGTGTGAACAAATTTTGGTGAAAGCTTACTCGTCTCACAGCATGTCACTGAACATGACGGTGACCAAGCCTTGGGCGACCAGAGAGAAGGAGCTTTCCCGAGACTGAAATAATCAAGTCAACATAATTAAAGCACCTCCACTTAATTAGATATATATATATATAACCTGCCGTAAAAAGCAAGTCTGAACGCGTTTTAATGCCTTTTGATCCTTCATGCACTACGAGGTCTCAGGCTACTTGGAAGAAGAAAGAGATGGATGGGTGCGTATGGTAAATACAAAGAGAAGACAAGTTCCGCGTAGACCTAGCTGTGGTATTTGACTGCAATTGAAAATATTGGGTTTCTTATTATTACATGTCTAAACACTAGAAACTCTACTATATCTTTTGGTTAGAAAAACAGTGTGTGTGTGTGTGTGTGTGTGAGAGAGAGAGAGAGAGAGAGAGAGAGAGACAGACAGAGAGAGAGATTTTTATGCGGTTATATGAAAAAAATACAAAAGAATAGTTAATTTGCAAAAAAAAAAAAATATGTAAAGAAACTATTATATGAAAATAATAAAATAGATAATTTATTCTTATTGAATATTCGGTAGCAATTTAAAAAAAAAACAAATTACATATATTAAGTTCATATATACTTGAAAATAAAAACACACAGTAGAAATGTCATTCGCCTATATGAATATACTATCATGCATTTTATTTTATTTTTCATCTAATTATTGGAATATCAAACTCGAATCTCAACATGTTTTAATGAAGAAAATCTTAGAAGGCCGAAACATACTCTAATCAACTTAAAAGCTCAAAATAATTTCAATCTACCAGCCACCTTCATTAAACTCATTTTCACAAGACAAACTCAGTGACACTTGGATCTTCCTTTTATAGCTAGAAATATAGCCAGCCGAAAGCTCTCTCCTCTCCCTTTTCAACTAGTCTTCCTTCCTCTCCTCTCTCAACTTGATGTTGTGTTTTAGAACTATCAAAACACGGGATAATATTTTTTATCTAGGGATGGATGGAAACCTAAAAACAGAAATGAATTGCAACTCTGTTGGAATCAAGGTGGAGTGCTACGCTTTATAATATTGGCGGCCTGAAAATCATTTAACATGAGCATCGCTCCCCTCAAAACTCCTTTGGTAAACAGTCAGATTTCTATATTATGAATTGACAGCGGAAGCATTAAATTTCTTCAAAGAAATGAGCTAACCATGCAACATGGTGGAAATTAGCTCAGGCTGACAATACCATCCAGGAACACCTTCATTATTACCCTTAATACAGTTATCAATAGAGTATAACTCCAGACGTTTGAAGACACAACTATCATGTCACACGTCGTGATGGAAAAAAGCACTGAACAACAATCTGGAAAACCTATCTACATGTTACCAAGAAAAAAGCAGACTAAGTTGACACCTCTTGAACTGCCAGAAAATGGATACGGTTTGTGCTTCCTCTACTAATTCGATCACTGCAGTACGCCTAACTCAGCTCCACAGTCCAATTCATCTTGTCCTCTATAAGGCCCATCTGTAGCTTGGTTAGCACACTATAGAGTTGTTGCGAGACAGCACCAAAACCTTCTTTACCATAAGGCACCCTGCACAAGAGGAAAAGTTACATAAATTGCCATCCAATGTTGCAAAATGCACAAGAAAGCTCACTAGACTACGGCTTTTATACCAAACCACCATTGCCACCTAAATTAGTTGCTCTTGATGACACTGAAACCACCTTTCATCAAAACTCATCCATCATTGCGTGTGAACCAAAACCAAATCTTGAGTTTAATTCCACTACTCAAACTAGCAATTAATCTTAAAATATATGATCTAACCTGCTGGTCATTTAATTGGACACTTGAGAAGTCACCAAATTAAAGAAATAGAGGATGGGGGTGAACAAAAAAAAAAAAGAAACATAGGGAAACTGATGGGTTTTGTTGTCTAAGGGTGGTTGTTTATACAGATGTGTTTGATAATTTTGAGTTTGCTTGTGAGAAGGGTAGAAAGAATTATGCAAAGAAAGAAATATTGAAACATCATATGAAAAACCACTTTATGCTGTCCATAAACATGTTGCGCATTTTTCTCCCTTCTCTCCAAATGGAAAAGGCAACTTGTATACCAAACACGTCAAAGGTACCATGTAAGAAACAGCAAATGTACCATATAAGAAACAGCAAATGTGCTCTTAACTGCCTCATATATTATTGACAAAATACATGTGCATTTGTGTTATTATTGGTTTTTCCTTAAAAGTGTTGAATAAAGCAAAAATTGTTTTCGATCAGAATCATGTGTTGTTGAAACATGACCTTTTACTGTCAATGCAAACTAGATGGGAAAAATAGTGGCTTTTTATGGAAGTACTTGATTGACACAATCGAAAAGGTCAGTATATACAAAAACAAAATAAAATAAAATAAAATCCAATTACTTGATTGAGAAAAGTGAAGGTTTACAGAAATTGCAGTTTATCCTTAGGTGTACTAATAGTGTAATCATACTGAGTCATGCTCATGCTAACCATAAGCCTATCCATTATACACTTCATCGCTGAACTATTTAATGTTCTATGTCCAAAAACAGTATATATACATAATCATTTTAACTCTAGATGCAAAATGGATAGTACTTCAATGAGACGAGTACAAAGATAGACTTCCAAACATTGTCTCCTCTCAATTACCAGATGCCAAAAAAAGAAACTTTTCTCCCCGTTTCAACGTCAAGATCACTGATGAGGTTACAGGATTTACCTTTTACCCTTGTAGGTGATGCTTCCCACAGGTGACACAACAACAGCTGTTCCAGTACAAAAAACCTCATCAGCATCAAGCAATTCATCTACTGTCACAAGCCGTTCCTCAACCTGCATTTACCATATCAGCATTAGTAAGGCAAATAATTCTTTTGAGTAGTAAGGCATCCATGACCTCTCATGGCATAATTATTGCACTATTAGCATAGATACACAAAATTTTATCAATTAGGTAAAGTGCCAGGTAGAGAAAGTGGGAGAGTTGGAATTGTGAAGGGATGAGCTAGGCACCACTAAAATCAGTGCATTGGAATACATGGAATTTCAAAAGGTTGGACTAACCAGCACATGCTTATCAGTTGTCATGCATGGTTGATATGACTTGTCAACAAAATGGACTCCTGAGTTTATACCAATAGCAACATGCAGAACATGTTTGGGTCTGAAGGAGGTTAGTGACAGAAGAATTGTGGCAGAGTCATTCATAGAATCAAATATAACCAAATGAAATTCCTAGTAAAACTTGATAAAGAAGATTAGGAAAAGTCAACAGAGCAAACTCAGAGACTGCCAAGACATTACGAGGGAGAGAAATAGAACACTTTTTACCATGAAACGTAGCTATGAAACTTTTGGCATACAGAAGCACCTATCACATTTAAAGAATTAAGTACAGGCAAGGGGAGGACCCAACTTAAGCAGATTATTGGTATACTAGAACATTCAGAATGACGACTTTTAAAACTGAGTATCTTTGAACCTCGTTTGGACACCCTAAGCAATTGGACCTCTTAAATGTTCAAGCCCACACAACCCTAGGTCGAGCTAGCTGGAAATCATTGAAAATGAAATACTGGACAAAGAAAGCAAAAAAACAACCATAAGGGGTGGGCTATTTCATTGCACTATTTCATCGAATATTCTCATGAGCAAGCACTATTTCATCGAATATTCTCATGAGCAAGCTCCATCGCTTGAATAAATAAATCACAAGCAGTCTTGAACAAACTAAAAAGGGTTAGAAACAATCCCCCCAACCCCACGTTCACCCAGGTTTATGGGGTGTCAAAACACCACCCAAAAAGGAAGTTCAATTTGTACCAATTAACCTTCCTCAACTTTCATCGCACTAATTTTCCCTCCCATCCTAAAAATAATAGTCCTATTTTGGCAGCAAGTTTTTGGCCAGTGAAACTAGAATTCATAGACTCTCAAATAAGCTTAAAAGACATCAATACATCCCCACCCCCAACAACCACCACCCCCAAAAAAGAAAAGAAAAAAAAAGACAAAACATCATACACTAGTCCAAAACCAAATTTCTAAATCATGAGTTTGTTAAAAAAAAACTCAGACAAAATTAAACCACCCAGCAACCTTTGAACTTCGAACTCCCAAAGCTGGTGATCACTTCAAACCAGTCTCCTTTGTTAAGAGGATCAGCCCAACATTCTTTCATCTAAATTTTCATAAGAAATATTATCATCATCAGAATCAGGAGTCTTATCAGTCTTAATTAAAGTCAGGTCCACAATCTTACTATTGGATGCACCCTTCCCACTATGTGTACCTCACAACTACATCCCACTTTACTTGCACCTATCACCAGATTGCCTCAAAGGAAATGACTGTCACCTATAACTTGACTACCTCTGATGACTTGACTTCCACCTATCACTTCACTCCCAGCTATATGCTGACTGCCATGAAAATTGTCACCTAAATCAACATCAAGCTTACACGATTCCTCGTTTCTTTTGCATTTTCCAAACACACCAAAAGATAAAGTTAAACCTACTAGACTTGCAATCACATTATGCTCCAAGCAAATCACTACAACCTTGTTAGTGGGAATTGGGGAGACCATATTAACTGCATGTTCATCTTTCACTAAAGCGCATCATCCAAGTCCTTACCGTCCATTCTTCCCTGAAACTTTGTAACCCCCTCAATCTCCATGTCTTCAACCACATCCTCTACTTCTGACCATCTGTCTCATCCAGAGGCAATAGTCCTAAAAACATATATTTCTCCCTGAATATAGCTTTGCAGGAGTGCCCCCCTATAATGCAAATACACAGGATTTGGCTTCGAAACAACAAAGCATGCAAATAAGACAAAGCACCAATACAAGTACACTACTAGTATCTGAGAAATTTCAGACTTCAGGAATAACTACCAATACTTATTCTACATGAGAGAGAGAGAGAGAGAGAGAAACATGAGAATGAAAAAATATTTGAACCCAGATGGAAATAATACTCATCACATTTGGTGGGTCCAGACATGATTCCCTTTCATCATCTCTCTCTTCAAAGTGGTCTCATGGAGTAAGTATTGGTAGTTACTCCTAGAGTACTCTAAAAATTTTCACTAGTCTACAATGGCACAAACACATTCCTAGACATGCAGGTATAACAACTGGACAAAAAATTGTTAGATAATAAGAGTGTAACACAAGAACACAAACTAGACAACACTTTTGGCTACAAGTTTCTGTTTTTGTTTTGTGAGTCATGCTAGGGAGTATCTGCCTCTCATGTATGGTTTCCTAGTTTCCATTAGTTTTATGGAATAGACAGAAAGGAAAAATTTTAGATGCTATGAAAGTTGAGGGTATAGTTGGACAAGCCCAGTGCGTTGACTCCAAGACCAGGCCGACCAGGGCCTAGACCGGTACTAGTTAAAGAAAAATGAGGAAGGAATTGACCCAGTTTGACTTGTTCAAAAACCCGGATTGACATGCAACCTTTACAACTATGTCTTTTTTATGCTTTTATTTAAAAGAAAATGGGTCAACCGGGGTCAACCCAGGTTAACCCTCCCAGCCTAGGAACTGGATCAAGTTTAATAACTTTGGTTGAGGGGGTTAATTGACAAGACACTTCGTAAGCCTTTCAAGCTAGCTCCACAAAACAAACAAATGCATAGATTACAAGCACAATGAACCTAGAATTGGCTATCATTGTATATGTTGTGCGAGGATGTCACTATCTAGAACAAAATCAAGATATCGATCCTCTAATATCACAAGTTAGAATGATCTTCATAACCGCAGCACAAGTACCTGAAATCCTTGGCTTCGAGCAACATCAATTATGCTCTTCCTTGTAATTCCTGGTAGGATTGTCCCCTTTATTGCAGGAGTGGAGATGCTGTTACCCTAAGAAAAGAAGTGAGAATCTATCAGCACTTATTACCTCTAAGAACAATGGACTTGAAATAAGACCCAAAAAAACCCTTTAATGCAATTATTTCACCAAATAACAGACACATTCAAGATCAAATCAGAGAAAGCAGACCAATAAAAATGTTAAAGATGGTAAACTAAATAAGACAACGTATTCAATGACATTATAACATGCTTAGCATATTGCAACAAGAAACCAAGCCCCATAGAATGCTTAGCATATTCCAAACAGCCAAAATCATATCCAGCAGCAAGGCACATGAACTATAATCTAAACACAACTGGAACAGAATGAAAATACCTACTAATTGATAGCTTTCACAAATGTACCCACTCATGTGTTTAATTAACACCAGATATAATTTTCTAGCAAACTAAAGATAATCGTTGTTTGCAAGGGTGATTATAATAAGCAGAAATGCATGAGAATTTAAAAAAAAAATGCCTAAAGCATGTGTGCATCAAAATCCAACAATCAGAAAGAATCTTATTATGAGAAAAGGCATTTCTCCAAGATTTCTAATTCTAATAATTACGCAACAGTGTTCAGAACACTATGAATGGGATTCTCCAACGTGTCAGTGACTGAGTGCTAAGAAGTTTCAATGGACAGCTCTTAATTTATGATGCTGAAGCAGCTCACCTACCGAAGCTGGGGCATAATGATCATGACACTTGTGCACAACTTAAAAGAAAATGTAGAGCATGGTTTATTTAGCATATCCACCGACCATGATTCATACAAAAACAAATGATTGAAAGCACTATTAGCAGCCAGGAAACAGCTTCTCTGGGCTATATATAACACACCATTCAACATAAAAAATTAGGTAGAAGTAATGATACAACTATTGAATACAAAAGAAAGATTTACATAAAATAAGAGCTGCCATATCCACAATACCTTCACAACAAAAATGTTGCAAGAGGAAACCTCTTCTAGATACTTTTTATGTACACAATCAAGATATAAAACATCAGAAAAACCTCTGGCTTTTGCAGCAGATTGTGCCTTGAGAACCTATGAGTGAAAATAAAGACAACAAAAGAATAAGTATTGACTAAAAATAGTTACTGAAGATTAAAAAGGTAACAATAAAAAAAAATCTTCAGATCAAATTCAACAACAAAAAAATAAGAATCAAATTTACACTTCTAGCTATTGATGCACAAAGAAATTGCACCAGGCAATATAAAACACAAAATTATAGAAAGATAAAACTTGTAGGAAATTAATAAACTACTTCCAATAAGGTCAACAAATTTGACAAGGAACCAAAACTTTTGGCTCACTTACCGCAGCATAATTCCCTATAGTCTTCACACCTCCAGTGCCACCAGGAGTTGCTCGATGAAGTTCATGCTCCACAATTAAATGAATTGGTGCCACACCTTCCTGGCATCAGATATATGCAATAGGCTTACATTAATGACTGGAGAACGATGTGTCATCCCCACCAACATGAGAAACATGAGAGAGAAATGGGAAGCGAATTATCATAAATCCACTAAAAAGCAACAACAAATCATCATTGACTAAAAGCTTGACAACATATGTGGATTATAAAACACTAGCATGAATGCTCTCTTACAACCTCCAAACCAAAAAAGGATAATTTTGACCATTCACACAAAATGAAGTGAATCTTCATAACTTGTAGACTTGACCATATATATACTTGTATGCAAAACACAGCCTCGCAGAAAGACTAAACTGGTGGGGCTTACCATTTATTGTCATTGAATTTTTTGCCACAGTACATGAATTACTTTTTGAACATCAACCTAAAATTAATTGATTTAATGCTAATTTCTAAAATGCACTTCTTCACTTGAATAGAATATGACCTCATTTAGTTCAGAAGCAGAAACGTGATTGTACTTTTAAGACAAAAAATTCTAAATAATGGACCTGCATATTCAAATATGAGAGTGAAACAGTAACTCAAAACTTAATGGAGAAATATCTTGTCTGAAGCTGAAACAGAATTGATCACACTGTGCCAGAAACCCCAGTTCAAGAAGAAAACCAACCTTAAAATAGTTCCCCACCGGTGAAACATAAATTAGAAAGGTATACTCAGGAGCAGGTGCTAGACCAAGAACAGCTCCACTCCCCATTAGCAATGGTCTGATATATAAGGAACCTTTACCTGGAGGAGGAACCTGAAATGGAACATTTACACTTTAACAATCCAGCTTCAAGTATCAATAGGAGAGAAAAATAAAGGTGTGCCAATATTCAATTTACAACTTACCCAACGTTTGTTTGCTAAAACAGTTGCCTTTACTGCATCCACAAACTGATCAATTGTCGGTGATGGCATGCACATCCTCTCTGCACCCATTATCATCCGCATAGCATTTTCCTCAGGACGAAATAGAAGAAGGTTACCATCTTCTTTCCTGTAGGCTTTCAGACCTTCAAACAATCCCTAAAGTCAAGAAAAATAGAAGAAAGGGAACAATGTGATAATCTTGAGTCAGGAGACACAATAAGATGTAAAATGAACCCAAAATGAAATTAAATGGGATCCCACAGCCCACATCCGTGATCCCTTTCAATTAAAGACATACAATTTAAAAAATAAATACATAAACCTGGCCATAATTTAAGACGCCAGCAGAAGGGTTCAGTTCAATGTTTCCATATCTCTGTAATTCGCCTTTGGAAAAGTTTCCACCTTTAGTGCATTTCATTGTATACATATAATCAGTGGGAACGTATGCAAATCCAAGGTTATCCCAGTCTATGTCAGCTAATTCAAATGTTTCACTGCCAGAACAAACCACAAAAGCATGGCTTGGCATCACAACAACATATTCAAACAAATCTCTAAGAGCAGCAACAAAGACAACAGAACAGAACACACCTGTGTATATCAGAAAACGCAGCTCCACGCTTAAAAGGAGACACAGCCTTAAAACAAGAAGAAACCTGCTTTTGTAGCTGCCCAGAAACCACAAAAAAAATAATCATACAGATAAACATTCAAGAGAGAGAGGGGGGGTGGAGGAAAAGAGAAGGGCATCTAATTACCTTGAGAGAGAGAGAGGGAGGAGGAGAGAAATTTGGAAGTCTAGTGCGGTGGTCTGAGAAAGGAAGGGAGGAGGAGTTGCGTGAGGGGTAAAGAGGGTAATTTGGTTGCAGACCACCAAAGACGGCGCTTCTCTCCATTCTCCTCTCTTTCTCTCTTCAGTTTCTTTCTCGTTCTCTTGTCTGTTTTTTTACTGTGTGATTGTGGAGGACTTTTTCCTCTTATTGTGTGTGTGATTCTTCGCGTTTTTCCTCCCCTAACATTTTTTCGTAATATAGTAATATAATTTTATAATATTTAATATTATTAAAAAAAAAAAGTAAACTGTTTTATATATATTTCAACAATATTCCATCCCGACTGCTACATTTTTCCAAGGTAAGAATATTTTTGGATTAATTTGTATATTTTTTTTATTAACTTGTATATGTATTAAAATAATATTTTTATATAATTTTAAAAATGTATTTTTTATATTGCGTGGTTTGGTATTTTTAGAAGAATTTAATTAAATATTTATACTTAACAAATGCTTCACTATGTATATTTTATATTTCCTTTTCCATCTTTTCAATGTTTTACAAATAGTAATCATGTTATCACGAAATAATATATTTTTTTATCTTCTATATATGTTTGGTTTTGATACATTTAAAAGAATTTAATTAAATATTTATATTTTATATTGAATAGTTGAATGTTGGTTTTTTTTCAAAAAATAATTGTTATCTTCTCCATCTTTTCAATGTCTTACAAGTAGTAATCATGTTGATCACATTAACACTTGAATCTAGCTAGAAGGCTCACCCTCTTTTATTTTTATTTTTTTGAGTTTTTTCTTGGTATTTTACAAAGGATTTATGTTAGATATTTTATGATAAAGAAGCAGTTATGAAAATTTTAAGATTAAGTTAAAATAAGGATAAATGAAATGTTTTTTAATTAATTTATAATGATTAAAAATATAATATAAAAGTTAATTTTTAAAATACTTTTAGTTTGGAAATATATTAAAATATTTTTTATTTTTTATAAATTATTTTTAGCATCAACACATTAAAATAATTTAAAAAAATAAATTTAAATAAAAAAATTATCACACCGATTTCAGCGTTTTATTATTCTTCAGCTTCCTCAGGTCAAGCGCAAGTGAGATTTAAACAGGGAAAAAGACTAGTCAAGATGTCTGGTGTACATCCACATAAGCTTCACTTCTGACGTGTATATATACTTATCCAGGGGCGGACCTGGAAATTCCAGGTTAGAGGTCAGATACGTAAATACATGTGAAAAACAAAATTAAATTTCATTTCAATAAGCTGAATAATTATCCGATATTTTGATGGGGAGCTTTTTTTTTAGAATAAATATACCAAGTTTATCATTATAATTTTCTATAAGCTTTAGGATTTCAATAAAATTAAAATGTTTTTTTAATCATGATTTCTATGGTGATATCTAAGGTGATTATTCTCAAATTCTTGTGAAGCTCGCTTGTTTATTAAATTATGAATATTTTGTAATTAGTTTATTAAATCTTTATAATATTTAATTATTATTTTTTAAATTCAAGGGTCGAGAAATTGGCATCTAATTTCTTAAAATAACACATAAATACAATACTAAACATACACAAATTTATTTTCGTGGCAACTTCCATCCTCTTAATATTACAAAATATATCATTTTTTTATTAAAAAAATTACAGCTTGGATTGACTCGACAACAAATAGATCAACTCGTCCACCCACAGCTTTTTGAATCTTGAGCCGGGCCGACCCCGCACTGGGTCCTTGTAAGCATGGGTTTTGCTCCTAGTAATTAATACAATTGATGACGTGATTGTAAAAGCAATCCTACGTGACCCTTTCCTAATTATGATAAATAATAACAATAATAATACGTGGCACACAGAGAAGGATAAGAATCTTGAAACGTGCCATGTTTTATTATGTGAAATAGATTTAACAAATATTTGAATATGACAATCTGATATTAATTAAATAAATACATGCTGATTTTATTTTTAATTTTTTTCTTATCTTTCCAGTCTTGTTTTTGTCTTCTTAAGATTTAAAAGTACTGTGCTTTTCTGATTTTATATGGGAAGCTGATGATTATTAAAAATTTATATAATTATTAATTTTAAAATTTATAAAATTAATTAAAATATATATAAATTTATTCGGATACCCATATTAAACTAAACAAAAAATAAATTTAAAAGTAGTGATCATGTCAACCACGTTAACGCTTGAATCTGTCCACAAAAGGCTGCTTCTTTTTTCCTTTCTTTTTTCTTCTGAGAAGACTGGGTAAAGCTTGAAAACCTTGTCTGGATCATGATGAATCATTAGCATATCGATAATACAATTTCTTGTATGTTTATTCTCTTGATTAAAACACATAAACTTACATTAATTATAATTATTGGGCGTAAATTCCTAATTCATATTATCCAGAGCATTAAGAGCTTGAAAATAACAAATGAAATGATCAAAAAGAACACGAAGATTTATTTTTTAAGAAGAATATATAGGATGTGAGAGTTCAGGAGGACAAGAGATATTTCATGCTTTTTAAGAGGCAAGAATAAATAAAATAAATTTATTAACACGGTAAGATTTTTCCAATGGATTATCATCCTTCGTTTCTTGCCAATAGTTTCCTCATTTGCAGGAATG
>NW_011499887.1:646876-685512 GCF_000495115.2 Populus euphratica
AGGAATGCAAGGAGCCACAAATTATAGAATTACCTGTTGAAATGTCTAAAAAACTGTTGATAATACTCGCAATTAATTTTGTTTCAAACAGTAAGAAATAAAAATCCCATATAATTAATATAATTAATCGCAACTAATAAATATTGTCGTGGCTTATATACATATGATAATATTCCATAAAATGATAATTAATTTTGTAAATGGGTTGGATTTATATTTGTCATCTCTTGTAGCAATGCATGAATTCAGCTGATTAAAAATCTAGTTTTGTTTAAGGGGTTTGCTTTCTTTGTGGTCTCAGATTCGAATCCTTGGTTGCTCATATGATGACCATTAGAGGTTTACATGGTCGTTAACTTCAGAGCTCGTGGGATTAGTTGTGGTGCGCGTAAACTGGCCCGGACACCCACGTTAATCTAAAAAAAAAAATCTAATTTTGTAATTTAAAAATAATATTATAAATTATTATAATATTTTTTATTATTTTTAATATTAAATTAATTAAAAATTATAATTTTAGATTTTTTTATAAAATATTATAAATTGCTATAATATTTCTCAACTTTTTCTCTTGTTTTTTTTTATTTTTTTTATTATCTTTTTTTTTTTTATTTTTTAATATTAAATTAATTAAAATTTTAATATTATAAATTATAATAATTTTTTTCTCAAAAATATTATAAATTATAAGAATTTTTTTCTATACAATTTTTTCTATAACTTTTTTTATAAACCCATCGCAACACACAGTCCGCAGCATCTCATCTCACGGGCATAACATCTAGGTAACTCTGAAACCAAGCGGGGCTGAAAAAGGGTGGAAGGCCAGAAGATGCTTGCCACCTCAGAATCCAAATTGTTTTTAAAAGTATTTTTTTATTAAAAAATATATCAAAATAATATATTTTTTCTTTTTTAATATTAACACATCAAAACAATATAAAAACATTAAAACAAAATTAAAATTTCATAAATCACGGTATACAGAGCGTTTCCAAACGATCAATCTCCATTTGCGACAGGAGTTGAAGCTTGGTATCTTTTCGGAGAAGTAAACCTTGCCTGCACTGATACTACAATAAACCAAAGGTTCCAGAATTCGAGGAAGGAACTGAAACGTTCCAGCAGTGTATTTGATTATTACATTTAGTAGACCCCAAACATGCAGAGACTATAAAGATACATGTTGTGTATGTACAAGATAAGGTCTAGCCCCAACAGTCTACTCAACCTCTACATACTGAAAGCTGTTTTCTTTTCTTTGAGGTAGCCATCTATCCACCCTTTAATCAGCTTGACTTCTGTTTCTCTCTGTTCTACTAACCAATCAGGATCCTCAGGTGTTGAAGGTCGCAAGTCAATGTGATGGGCACCTGATATGTGGTAAAGAGAAAGAAACTAGATTACTTTTAACACGACAATGCAATCCATGTTTTGACAAAACTGAGATGCAGGTGTTTCCGATTAATAATAGATCAAGTGAAATATCAACATATGATCACCTCCTTGCATTCTTGCTGTGACGATATCGAGTAGAATGTATAGAATTTTAGAATAATACTTCCATAAACCACATACATAGCTTTTAGCTTCTACATAAATGCATTTTTTACAGATATATATGAGCACTGGCAACTCGAATTTTAAAAACTTACTGACAAGTAAACAAGGAGATTGATTTTCACAACATCAACAGACCAAGTTTCTGCATTGATCATGTCTAAAATTTATGAATGTCATCATGTAGACAAATTAGACATTTGAGGCCTCAAAACAATTCTGGAGGGCACCTTAAACCAGCTGTGGAAGAAGGCAGCCAACAAGATCTCGAGTAAAAGAATCTAGAGATATGATGACATAGCAAGTAACTTCACAAGAGACTGCCTATAAGCAGCATTACTAAAGAGGATCTACAAGGCGTAAAATTTATCTGAGGTGTCTATAGTTGTTAGAAAGGTGACCAACAGTCTAGAAAACTAAACCACTAAAACTTCACAAGAGACTGCCTATAAGCAGCACGTCTCTCAGTCATGGCTGACCCAATGTAGCCCATCAAATAATTGAAACTTCTTGAGTGTACTTTTATGTAGTTATCGCATGTTTGTTTTTTCCTTTATATTTTCTCCTGGATTAAGAGAATAGGTAGATAGGATCAGCCGGCCAGGAGCTTATAAGATAAGTTAACATAGGGTTTGAATATCTTTTATCCACCCAACATATTAGCTCAATGGTTATCCATGTTCGATGCATTGGCGCACTTATACTAAATTATTATTCTGCTTATCATAGGAATACGAAGATCCCCAATAAATAGTTCCAATGGATGGCAGAGAATGGAGCCCAAGGTTGTTTTAACATCGAAATATGACTTTTGGGTTAAAAGAATTACCTTCTTCAGTGACAAGGGCAACAACAGTTTCTGATATGTTTTGCAGAACACTGCAAAAATACATAAAAAGACCATTAAAATAGCATGGAATCTATAATTGCAAACCATATATAGCAGCTGCATACCTCCCACCACTCCAGGGATCCAGCAGACCATTTGAGAAAATAATGTTACTTCCAAAAGTTTCCAGGGCAGTTTTGATATCCTTCACGGTACAGGAAAGCATATCAGAATAAAAGAATGACAATGACACAAAGCATTGTTCATGTTACATATGTGAGAAGACAAAGCTATGCACAAGAAAACAAATCATGACATTGCAATATGTCACTGGCCTTCCATCTAATGTCTAACAAGAAGAAATTATATGGGAGCAAAGCATCACAGGATAGCAGTGCATCATATCCACCAATTACAATTATATATTTGTTAGTGACGGTATCCATGTGGCAGAACATACAATGAAGGATTTGCCTTGGAAAATTTAAATGTATCTTAGAGATAAATTCATCAAGGTTGGACGGCTACTACTCGAGAGTGAGGCTGAGTTCCTGCTTCAGGTTAAGGCTGGTCCAATTAGACACTTGTTCTCTAATTTGAAGGTACAACTCTATCTCAGAGGATAAACAATGAGACACAGGTAAGTGTCAGTACATACAGGTCTCATCATAGTTGAAAAGACACATGCCATTGGCATCCTAGCAGTAAGAACTTGCATGCTCTTTTTTACACCTATGGCATGTATCTTTCCTAAAGCAGTAAAATAACTCTACCATATGAGATAACTTGTCTTTTTTCTATTAGTGAGAGAACTATACTATATTGCCACACTTAAATACCCCATGTGTCTGCTGAAATTACTGACATAGCAAGTTCTAGTAGGGCCTAACCTCTTGGAAAGAAAAGAATGAGTAAACATCTCCACACACATGCATAACATTCATAACACACGTATATATTCCAATGCACCTACACATATTTGAAGAATAAAATACATAGAAATTTCACATCTCTCTAAACAAATATGCAGCATGCTGATACTTTTGTATAATCAATTCAAACCCAAAAAAGAAACATTTGCTTCGAAGTCCAACCAACAACATACTTAACAAAGAGAAAAACAAGCAATAACAAGGAAGAAACAGCAGAATGATCCCTTAGGGCCAAAACAGTGAATATTAGGAAACAGATAGTCGTAGCTTATTAGGAATTGATAAATATAAAAAGAAGAGCAATCAGTATTTCTCTTACTTGTCCACCAAATTCCATTGTTATCCATCTAGGCCTTGGAATAACTCCAAATTCCTCCCAGCATCCCTCTTGGTAAGATGAGTAATTAAAGTCATATGTTGAAAACATGCTTGCATCGTGACTGCTAGACATTGGCATAACCATCTCCGTGCAAGCCTATATGGTAGAAAATGAAAAATAATAACATTTAAAAAAAAAAAGAGAATAACATGTCAGCCTAGTGAATGTAAGCATATTCAATCATCACTCAAATTGGGGGGGAAAGGGACAAAAAAACAGGAACTTTTGTAACAACTCTAGACCTGCCAGTTCCAACCATCCAAGCCATGAGGATCATCATCCAGTTCAAAGCAGTGCAATTCCCCAGTATAATTGTAATATATGCTTATTCCTTCAAAAATCCTCTCCAAAATGCTAGTCCCATCAGGACAACCATCAATCCTTTTGCAAACCTAAAGAAAAATATATACAAGATTTTCAAATTCATGACAGAAGAAGAATCTCATAAGAAAGCAGAAAACTGTAAGAAAATCCAAGTAAGATTAATCCATAATGTTCCCGCATTTAATTGCAACAAAATATTATTAGGAGACTAAAAGAACGACAGAAACATTCTAACCTTAGAAAGCCAGCGGTTGATTACCTAGACAAGTTCACTAAATAAAAAGTAACACGGGTCATTATTGTCTAGGAATCATCCACAAAATGTGATATTCCAAACCATACAGAAGCACGGTATGCGCAAAGCTCAAGAACTTGAAGGCTATAAAAGTAAAGATCAAGGAAAGTTACCAAAGTCATGTATGTGTATACAACAAGCACATGATATGAGTAATTTCAAATGAGTAACGAATCCTTGCTAACCTCTCTAATCGGGTATCCAGGCAAAGGCATCATAAAGGAGGACGGATAGGGGTAATCCACCATAGCCAAATAACTATAAGCAGAATCCAACCAGTTGGCTAGATCTTCTGTACTTTTCAATTCCCTGTCAATCGTGAATGAAATTACCAAATAGGGAACTAACTAAAAGCATATGTAGAGGTTGTAATGTTTTGTTACCGGCATAAGTGGAAAGTTTTGGTTAATTGCACAAGACCATTCTTTTTGAGACCCTCAGAAAGCAATGCATCCCATGACTCTTTTATAGTATTAAAGCAACTGGTGCTTTCACGCTGCAAATATGAAACACAAAATTATATTGGTACTGAAAATAGCCGACAAGCAGCCGGAAGCCGCAGCAGCAGCAGACATACCTTAAAATCATTGGACACAATGTTATAAAAGGTTTCGGGCGGCACAATATCTTCGAATTGCAGAATTGGCGCGGATGAAGCAAGTGCACCAATTGCTACGTGAGGATACTTAAGCCGCATCCATGCTGCCAACACTGTTCGGATTCGTTCACGTTCAAAACCTCAATTTATTCTCAAACCCTTCTAAATAAATGAATGAAAAAGGACTAAGACTTACTTCCACCATAAGATCCACCGAACAGCACAACAGGGCACGCCTGAGCAGACAAATTCCTCTTCAAGTCAGTAATCAAAACAGCGAAATCAGCAAGCGCTTGCTCAGCAGTTAAATAAGACAATGTAGAAGCATTCTTATACGCCTCCTCTCTACTTCCGTACGGCATCGACTCCCCATAATACCGGTGCTCCGGAAAAAGAACCATGGCTCCGAACAGAGGAGCAATTTCCCAGACAAACCCAGTATTAACAGCGAACCATTCGATGTCCCCTTCATTTCCACAGTAGAGGAAGATGGGACCCCGCCGCTCTGGACCCGCCCAGTGGTCGGTGTTTATCAGATACCGTTGAGGGAATTTCGGAAGATTTAAGAAGCTGAAGTGGTCTAGTTGTTGGTAAAAGTACTTGCTCTCGTATCTGTACTGTTGCTGTTCTTCTAGTTGGGTTTTGATTGGGTACGAGTGTTTGGAAAGGAAACGTGGGGCCCGTTTGGAGGAGAGATGATTCACTGGCTGTGATGCGAGTGTTTGTGGTGTGAAGATGATGGTGGTGCCAGTGATGATTATGATTATGATCGGCAAGAGAAGAGAACGGGCTGCCATTTGAGACACTGTTGACTGTTGTGGGAAGCTGGAGCGGCGGTGCTGGACATTACTAGCGAGCCAACTATATAAATTGGTCCCTTTAGGTTTTCCAAAGGAACTAAATGGTCCGTTTAGTTTTTAAAAATAATTTTTTGATCCTTTTAATCACAATTAAAAAAGTTGGACTAAACTGAGACCGGGCCAGAGCTGGGTTTCAAAAAAAAAAAAAATGAGGGTGACATGGTTAAAATCTGTTGGCATTTAAAAAAAAATTAGTTTTAATTTTTTTTAAAAAAAATAACCTAACTCGAATTAACTTATTAGTCTCCTTTCATGATGGGTTTAATAGTGATACTTTCCACCTATTTCATGTACTTTTAATAATAAAAATTATACATGTTTTGCAACAAAATAATACAAAATTAAGTATAGTTAAGCTGCTTAAGGACTAATTAATTAGTTTTTAAAACTAAGAGATCATTAATTTGTTTTATAAAACCAGAGGGATTATTTTATAATTTACTCCATTACTAGTAGAATCTACGCATTGTCGTCTTTTCAAGAACTTCATGTTATGAACGACATGTCTTTGAGGAATGGATTGTGGTGTAAGTTATAACTATAAGCTAAGCATGATATAATAAGGGAGAATGGGATGGTGTTTATGGGGGTGGGCTTTGAAGTTTAGAGCCCAATAATAAAAGCTCAACTAACAGTATAAATGTTTGACTAAATCCGGCCCAATCAATCTCCTTTAGCAAGCTTAACATGCAATTAAGATTTGGTGTAATACAGGACCATACGCATGATGGCAAATAAAGCCCAAAAAGAAATCCTATTCTTTTAAAACTCGGACGATTCAGATGAAGGCACTGATTGAACCAGTGTAAATATTATTTTATAAAAATTTAATTTTTTATTAAAAATTTATTTTTATATGTGTTTTGGATTATTTTAATATATTAATTTTAAAAATAATTTTTTAAAAATAAAAAAATTACTTTAATACATTTTGACATAAAAATGCTTTTAAAAACAACCGTAAACAATGAAAAAAATAAAAAAAATTGATTGATTTAATAAAAAATAGCTATTTATCTATTGATTTTTTTATTAAAACAATATTAATTTAGTTTTTTATATAAAAAAATTAATGCACTCTCCCCATCTCATGACCTCAAGCTTTATCTAAGATGAATTTTAAAACTATTATTCTAGTCCTAAATCCATACTTGCTCCAAATTCAATTTGTCCCAACCCTATAAAGTTTATCAATTCAGATTCAAACATTTTTTTACTATTTCTTGATCGTATTATTGTCGATTCTTTTAAATAATTAAAGTCTAGTATTCATATTGCAGGTACTAAAAATGGTATTCATTGGAAGAAATTAGATGGAGAAATTAATAAACATTAATATTTTTCGGTGAGATGTGCATATTAATGTGCCGAACCCAATAAAATGTTGATGAACATTGATGACGATAATTGGTTGATATATATATATATATATATATATGGGATCAAATTGATAATATTTAAAGAATAGACATGTAAGTTTGGAACTAAATCGAGTTTCCTCTAATATTTACATTTATCCATTGTTTACTGCTTTTTTTTTTCTCACATTAGTTTATATTTTTTTTATATCTATAAAGGATAGTTTTGAATAATTTATAAATAAATAAGTCTAAATATAATAATGGATTGTTTATGTAGACGTTAGAATGTTAATATTGCATCATGAAAGTATAATAATGGCTGATAAAAAGTTTTCAACTGAATAGTTTTATACAAATGGAGGGGTCAATTACTATCTAATCCTGAGTCGGGGAAAGGGGAAAAGGGAAAAGGGAAAGGAGATCATGAGCACATGGATGCCTAATCCCTCGCAACTCCAAAGTCAATATATGCTTGCTCGGAGGGGGATAGAATCCTTCCCATGCGGTGATTTGACTAATCTCCAACCCATAATTATGGATTGCTACTCGAAGAAGATGGAGACACTTCAACTTAGGAACGCAATTTGAGATAACAAAAGGTCTTCCATGGCACTATTTTTAACCCTTTATTCAAATAAATAAATTAGTTAATTAATAAATTATGTGAGTATTGCATGGTTTGTGTCTTGATTAAAAATACTTTTCAAGATTTTAATGCTAGCATTTAAGCTAAAGAATTGAAAAGAATAATAAGATTTATCGAGCTCTTTTCATTATTTAAACATGCTTTCCATTGCAAATTATAATTAAAACCGCGGTTTGAGAAAATCTACTCTATATAGCTTTTTTTTAATTTATTTTTTATAAAACTAATAATAAAATCTACCGCAATATATTAAATATATAGTTACGAATCATCTCAAGTTTTTTTTATACATGCAAGGTTTTTTTATATATATAAACGTGTGTGTGTGTGTGGATAGATGGCTAAGCCATGCTCATGACCATGTTGCTTAAATGCGCACCGAGTCACGAGCATGTTCCTCCGCCGACAACAAGCCATTCGCACCCAAACAGAACAATCAGATGGACCCCTGTTGCCGTAGCTTTGTGCCACAGCACAGCAGGCACATTCGGTCTCTCAACTGTTTTTGTCGCTAGCCCCCAACCACCAAGTCACTTCCAGGCCATGTGAACGTCTTCCAAGCCTCCCAGGAGTCCAAGCTCTTGTGGGTCCGCTTGTGGAGTTTCTGAGAAAGTCACCGTGGCTGGGGTGCTGACAGAGAACTGCCATCCGTTAACTACTTTTCAAACGCAAGCAATGATGCTTCTAAGTTGTATCCCAGCAGGCATTGGTGCAAGATTCAAGGAAAGGCTAGCTAGCTCTTGCCTTATTTTATTTTTTAATTTTAGATGTTTTATTTTGTTTATATGAATTTTAATTAATTTTTAAAAGTTTTAAAATTAATGATAGATAAGTTTTAAATAGTTACGAGATTTATAATATTTAAACTAATAATTTTTAAAAAATAAATTAAAAATTTAATCAATTAAGCTAAACTTTCCAAGATTATATTCTTGCCTTATTATCTTAGTGAGAGGATCATGGATGCTTCCCCTCCCCTCCTCTCTTTCCGTCCCTTTTCCCTGAAAAATAAATCAAACTAGGGTGATTGTGTAGTATTACTTTCGAACTAGACTCTTTTTGTCCAATGCAGAATGATTCATCTCCACCTCTCCTTCAGCAAATTAACTCTTTGTCTCTATGAAGATAACCCACTCATAATCTCTCTCTCTTTTCTCTTTCTTTTTTCCTGCTTCTGCACGCACTTTTAGTAATACCATTTTTGGCTAAAATGTTAGCTAAGGTGGGAGCGACTCAAAGAGAAAGCTATGGAGATGTTGAGTGCTCTTCTTATTGGTATGGGTGTGTTCTTGCAAGTAAAGTGTGTTTGAGTAAGAGGTGTAGTGGGCTTTTAAAAAAAATATATAATCTTTTTAAAATATAAATCACATCTTCTAAAAGTAATAATACATACTTTTCATGAAAGAAAACCCATCATACCTCCCATCAAAACATGTTATATCAGTGTTTGTTTTGTTTGAAGCAAGGTGCTTTGTTTTATTTTTTCCACGTACTAAAAAATATGAACATTTAAATTATAAGTAACACGACTTGTGGCATGATTAAATACATATTATTTTATGTAATACCATTCAAAATTTACTAAGTTTTCAAATAATATTATAAAAATATTTTTTTTAATATCAGCAAGTATGATTTTTATACAACTCATTATAATCATTTTTATATATTTTATTCACTTGTGTTAGTGCAAGTATCTATTTTTAGTGTTAGTGCAAGTATCTATTTTTATTCTCATATAATTAAACAAAAATTAATTTTAAAATAATAAAGTTATTAAATTTAGTTGGGTTTATAATCTAAATTATGAATTTGATAAATTAACTCAAATTAATTTATTTTAACATAAAAAATTATCATCTTACTATTAAATTATAAATTATTTTCCGGTTGATCTTCAAGTTGATCTAATGAGCAGTGCTAAAAAATTCTCCATGACAACATGCTTTTTTATTCTTATATTTGTTAATGCCTCACCTCAAAAAAAAAAACTTATTATCTTATTCTAGATGAATATGCATATATACAGTATATAAAATACCCCATGGGTATATATAACACTTTCTTATAAGTTTTTTTTATTTATTTATAAGGACTTTTTTGTATTCAATTTGAATTAATAAAAAAATTACACAAATAGTTAATTAAGCAGAACAGATTAATCAATATATTTGTCTGGGTTGGATAAATACTGTACAAGACAAATTCAATACAAGTAAAATCCAATATAGATTATAAATATATTCGTGAAATCTTGTGAAAAAAGAGTTATTGATTGTAGAAAAATTAACAGTAAAACAAATAAATTGTTTTAAATAATGCATGAAATCTTCACAATAACATTCAAGACACCATTTAAAATAAAAATAAGCTTGTGCTGAGCTGATACGTATTCTTCCACTTGACATAAAAGAGAGCACGAGTAAAAGAATAATAACAATCCAAGGAAATTTCCCAGTATTCTTAATAACTAGCCAAGGTCACGAAAGGTTTCACAAAACCTTATCCTAAAAGAATTCTCTCCTCCATCTCTGCCAACTTCTACGCTCCATAATCATCAAACCCCCACAGAATCAAATGCTCATCATCCCAAATCATTGGTGGGCTCATTTTGTCTACCCACTGACGCACACTCTCTGCACATTTTACTCTTTTCACTGTCGTGTTTTGTTGAAAAATGGAGAGAGCGGCAAGAAAAGCACCACTAGTTTATTCCTCATTCATGCCACTTTTAATGAGTGGATTAGATTTGGAGGCTTGATTAATTAAAGGAGAAGATTAACTTAATGATTCACGTAATTATTCTGATCATACTTGTGTCTTATGCCCCCTTTTTTCCCTTGTAATTATTGCGATATATTCCTTCAGAAAGTGAAATTTGGGGTACATGGCATTCAATTTGTTCTTACACTACTTCTCCTTGTATTGTGTCGACTGTTTCAAAGTCAATGTATATCCACTCGGGTCCAAAGTAGTGGCTTATCTACTTGCTTTCTGCTACACGTCCAAAAGCTTTGAATAATTCATTTCTTTACAATGCTTTTCCAAAACTCCAATGCTCTGTGATATCAACATGTTTTCTTCGCATGAAAGAGGAGTGGAAACAGCGGAGCTAGAGACCTGTGTATATTGGATTAATTAAACTCTAAGATTAGCATTTATAAAAATTTATCATTTTTTAAGAAAATATACAATATTTAATTAAAAATTTAATCTCAATTGATGTACAAGCTAACACAAAAATATCCTTAACGTTGAATAAAAAATATAAAAAAAAACATTGCAATCTAATAGTTTTTAATTAATCCAATAATCATCAACAAGACTTCCAAACGAGTTAATAAGGCATGCTTTATTCTTCAAAAACATTAAACTGTTATTTTCAGACACAGCATGTATGGTTGAGAAACAAGAGCTAATCTGACACATCCCAGCTTTTTGATTGGATGTGGTAGTTTTAAAGTTAAGAAGATGTCCTTTTTAATTTTTCTTTCTTCACGGTTTGATCCTTAGGATTTTAAACCCTTTTTGGCCTTTGATTCCTAACTTTTTCAGTATTACTAGTTTTTGGCACGTGGTTCGCTCATGTATTATACCATTATTTTCTAATTTTATTTTTAACAAAAATTTTAGATTAATATTTATTAATAAATAAATTAAAATATTTTTTAAATTAAAATAATTGATTTTGAAATCTTAATAGTTTCACCCAAGATCTGATGACATTTAACTCTCTCCTTTTTTTTATCATTTTTAAAACATATAGAAATTAATTTTATCTCCAATTATAAAAAGTAGAAACAAAAAATTGAATTGCCTTTCATTATATAATAGTTAGAAGTTGGCATATATGTGTGATAAGAACTTTTAAAAATAACAAGCACAGAAAACTTTGCTAGCTCTCACATGTTTATAAGTACAACAGAAATCAAGATCATATGTAAGGTATCATATTCTTGTAAGAATGTTCTATTATTTTCTTTATAAAAATAAATAAATTAAAAGACGATCTTAATTTCTATAATCTCTAATTAATTTGTAATCATTTTCATGAAATCGAGAGCAAAAGGAGAGAGGGCAAAGGAAAGTACTCTTCTTATCAGAGCACAAACCGTCTGGCTCCATCAACCAAAATGGCCACAAAGCATTGGAGATATCCTAACGAGTCATAACGCATTTCCACGATATAAAAATATTCTCATAGAAGACAGAAAATGATCACCCACTGCTTATTATTAGGCAGCATTCATTTTCTGAACCATTTAATTTTCTGATCCAGTTTCAAACTTGAACGGCTGCTAAATATATATATATATATATATATATATAAAAAATTATGTCTAGCAATCGAATGTGGCCATTATGCTTTGTGGAAACGGATGTACCACACCTCCCTGAAAGATGAATGGTCCAAGGGATGATCGTCCATAAAATATTATAAAGAACAATTTACGAATAATTTAGCCAGCAAATGCTTATTGATTTAGTTACTGTTGCTGTTGATTCTTTCACTTCAATTGTTTCTGTGTAAGTTTCTCATCTCATCTCATTTTGTTTCATGCCTGGCCATGCTCGTTAAACTCTTTGATGGACACGGGTTTAGCACAATTTCAAGATCAATAATAAGATTTTATAATATAATCTATGATCGTAATTCCTTTCAAATATAATAAACTCCAGATCATGTCTTGTTATTAATTAATAAAGATTTTATCCAGCACGCAAAGTAGTGCAGACCATCAATCTAGTTATAAATCCTTAATGCGTAGTTTTTTTTATTGACTCGAAGATCGTCGTCTTTGTCGTTGAAGATATATAAACACTTCAGTCATTTGTTTTTTAAGATTTATCATGTTTTATGGGTGACCTAACTTCTTCTCATCAGGATAGCCGACAGTGCATTATTGGAAGTGCGTGTCCATGTATGCATAGCAAGTAGGTCCCCAAGACGCACAGATCAACTTTCTAGTTAAGCAAAGATCCGGATTCTTGTTGATGAATCATATTCTGCCTCCATTATAACTCTATGAAGCTCCAATTATGTGCCTAAGCACCTACTTTATTTGCTTTTTTTTCCCCTGTTAATTGTTTTTTTTTCCTTTCCACAGTACACAGCAAACCAAGAAACAAACAAGGCGGCAACACCCCGCTCGTGAATATCACGTAACTATAGAGATAGTGCACATCCTTTTCTACCTTCACAATTAGCAACTAGGTAACCACCCACCATCCCCATTGATTAAAATTAAAAAGAAAGCTATTCTAGCAAGCAACATTACATGCATGACGCCCATCTCTAGCTAGTTAAAACGAGGCTTGGAGTGGGAGACATTTCATGTGCTGTGTTTAAAGAAAGGAGATCATTAATGGCCCGTGATGGGCTCCCGATCATATATCTAATTAACTTGATCATCATCAATTTAGATTATGAATAAACCAATCATATAAAAACATGTCATTTTCTTATGTAATCTTATTAGGAAACATAATTTTTTTTTTCTTCTAATAGTAAGAAACAAAACAAAAAATTATATATTTTTTAGATAAAAATGATTTGAAAAATAGATTATTGAATGAAAAAAACATCCCTTGATTTTTTAATCTCCTAATAATTGAATTATAACCAGAAAAATAAGTTTTTGTGTTAAATTTTATATATAATAGGATAATCTATTTTTATTATTTGTAAATGCTTGTTTGGAGTTGTGTTTGCACTGAAATTTTAGTAAATTGTGAATTTTTTTAAAATTAATTATTTTTATACTATGAATTGTTTTGATGTGTTAATATAAAAAAATAGAAAAATATATTATTTTAATGTATTTAAAAAAAAATATTTTAAAAGGTTGATTTTACTTATTTTTCTCAAGTTTTAGCATGAAAAGAAATATCAAAACTTTAACTATTGACCTTTCCCATGACACATTATATAGCATTTCTTTTTTAACCCTCATTATTTTAAAGCAATCTTCGACATGGCTTTTGTTTGTTAGTGGAGAAATTAAGGAACAGAAAAGTAGTAAAGTAAAGCAAAATAGCAAGGCTGCCGGGCATATAATAAATAGGATAGGCGTAAACAAAGCACATAACTTGGCTAATAATTGATGAATGTAAAGGGAAACTACATATGCCAAAAAGCATTGGAAAAGCAAGTGGTAATGGTTAATCTTGGTACGTTAATGGGTGGCGAAGGTCCAAGCGAATCATTCTCTTGATGTGTCGCCCACTAGCATGTGAGCTGCATCCTGTTCTAGAGAGGGAGAGGGAGAGGGAGAGGGAGAGGGAGAGGAGCAATTTCCCTTGTTTGTTTGCTACGATAATGTGAAAGATAATGGGAGTAGTGGGGTTCGTCCAAATGGTCAACCTTTGTATAGAGAGAGATATGGTGTTGCATACTTTCCATGCCCTAAGATTCGTTCCTCTACTCAATTCATTCCTTTGATTAATTATCATAGCCACCTACCTACCCACCCAACTCCCCCCCTTAAACACAAATAAAAAGTCTTCCTCATTCTCTTCCTTTTATTAAGACCCTTTGTCTCCCCATTCCTCTCAAACTTGCTCACCCCTAATTCATCATTTCCTCTTGCTTTTGTATTCCCTTCGTCTTAGAAAGAGCGCTGCTCTTGTTTATAACTCTAATGGGGTGCCTTGATGATGGGTGCAACACTGGCCTTGTTCTTGGGCTAGGCTTCACAACAACAAACCTAGAGAATACATCTAAGCCAGCTGATAACTACAAGCGGCTTATAAAGCCTCAGATTAAGCCACTAATGACAGGTTTTGAGCCTTCACTTAGTTTGGGTCTCTCTGCGGAAACCTATAGCCTTGTGGATGGCAAGAAAGGCTGTGAGGAGTCTATTGGTGCTCATGATCAGTTGTATCGTCAAGCTTCTCCTCATAGTGCTGTTTCTTCTTTCTCTAGTGGTAGGGTTAAGAGGGAAAGAGACCTTAGCAGTGAAGATATAGAGGTAGAGAGGGTTTCTTCCAGAGTAAGTGACGAAGATGAAGATGGTACTAATGCAAGAAAGAAACTTAGACTCACCAAAGAGCAATCTGCCCTTTTGGAGGAAAGCTTCAAACAACACAGCACCCTCAATCCTGTAAGTAATTAGCCTCTTGATCTCTGTTTCAATTTGATATCTGATTTTGTATTTATGTCTCTGATCTAGTGATTAGAGTTTGATCCTTCTTTAATAAATGAACAGAAGCAAAAGCAAGCTTTAGCAAGGCAGTTGAATCTACGTCCGAGACAAGTTGAAGTGTGGTTCCAAAACAGGCGAGCCAGGTAATCAATATCATCTAATTTAACCGTGTAAGAATTGTATAACCCATCAAAATCATCTCCACAAGACGATGCCATGATATCCATAGCAATCCAAAAGCCCCCATAAAATTAAGAAGTTTCCTATCCCTGAAAAGGTTTTTATTTATTTATTTATAGATCAAATTATATACAAGGGGCCGTTGTTAATGATGGCTAGTGATCACGTGCAGGACAAAACTGAAGCAAACTGAAATGGACTGTGAATTCTTGAAGAAGTGCTGTGAAACACTAACAGATGAGAATAGGAGGCTACAGAAGGAGCTACAAGACCTTAAATCACTGAAAATGGCACAACCCTTTTACATGCACATGCCAGCAGCTACTCTTACCATGTGTCCATCTTGTGAAAGAATTGGTGGGGTTGCTGAAGGGGCTTCAAAGAGCCCATTCTCAATGGCTACAAAGCCTCACTTTTATAATTCCTTCACTAATCCTTCGGCGGCATGTTAATGAAGGTTCAGGATATATAGAAGATAAATAAAAATAGAATATATATAGACCAACCTTACAATCCCTCTAATTTTTTTGTTAAGAGCTTGTAGTAAAAGATTACTTAGTGTAATTAATTATTTTGTAGAAGATAGTAGCTGCCGATCGGTCCTCTTTTTCCTTTTTTTTTTTTTTCAATTCATTACATGTTTGTATATTGTTAAGAAAATTATATAAAAAAAAATCTATGAAGGGATGACTATTGTTTATTGAAATGTATGAGTTCCTCACTGACATTGCATCCCTCATCTGTTCTCCGTCAATTTCGCCAGGTTCGATTGGAGGACGGGCAGTCATGACACACATGATGCCAAAACCATCAAAATTTCAGCGTGATCCATTGAATTTTTTATTTTATTTTTACAATGAGGAATTTAGTGAATATTTTTTGGGGCAGCCTATATGAATTTCGAACAAACACATGATCATTCCATCGAATAATCACACACTAATAAATCCGACAAGTTTCTATCGTACTCTCAAAGTCCTCTCAGGGTCATGTTTTTGTGCTTTTTTATTTTTATTTTTAAATTACATAATTTAAAAAAGGGATAGAGATAGAGAGAAACGCCATAAAATTGAGTTCAAATTGAACTTTTCTACAGAAAATGTTCAAACTCTTCCTAAATTATACAAGTAGACAAATTAATTCTATATCAATCCTTTTCAAGCAATCTAATAATTGAATAATCTAATAACAACAACAACAATAAATTACCATGGAAGAGAGTAACGAGTCATGCATGCCCCACAGCCTTGCTTCTTCTTTTTATATACATAAAAACCCCTTGGTTTTGGCAGTTTGCTGGGCAATCTGTGGGGTGTTGTCTGAAAGCAAGAAGAGAGAAATATTAAATGAGGATAATGATAAATCATTTGATGATTAGAATTATACATTATTGGTCATGTGTGTGGGAGCAACCGGAAGACAAGAGAGGTGGGGATAATGGATATGGGCGGTTAGCTCACGTGTACCTGTCTCTAATATATTCAGTTGTGTTAGAAAGCGAGAAAAAGGATCGTCAAAGAGAATGGGTGGTGGCGAGAGGCGTGTAGACAAAGAAAGGAATGGATGATTCATTCCAAGAAATTCAAGGTAACATTACATTTTTAAAAAGCATCGAAGGTCCTCGTACGGTCTTGATGCCCGTGTTTGGTTATTATACCAGCTACGGGTTGACCCGACTGCATTATTGGATTTCAGCTTACATAGATTTACTCGCATTAACCTAAAAAATTAAAAATATAAATATAAATTTTAATATTCAACATGAAAAAATTAAAAAATATTTTAAATAGATATAGGTTATGTATACTATCACATCTCAAAAAATTAAAAAACAACCTATATAAATAGAGGTAAATTATGTATATAATTATCCAACATCTAAGAGTTAATAAATATTCAATGTGGGTATGAATTATATATAAAATTATTTCACTTTAAAAATTTAAATGTAAATAATAAAAAAATATATAAGGCTAGGTATTTATAAACTAATTTTATATTTTTTAAATTTATTAAAAAAATTAAAAAAATCTAATCTCATCTAAGTTATGAGTTTACCCCGCTAATTACAAGTTCAAGTTCTTTTTATTTAATGTATGGCTAAAATTTTAGGTTACATGTTAACCCGTTGTGTCGGGTGAGCCTTGTAACAAAGTATGAATAATATTTTTTTAGTTGGAAATAAATTTTTTTAAAAAATTATTTATATTTGAACTTTAAAATTAAATTATTTAAAAAATTTAAAATAATATTAATTTGATATACTTTAAAGATAAACATTCTTTTAAATAACATAAACAAACAAAAGCTACTGCACCTCATCTGTGAACTCGATCCCGTCGTCGTCATCGTCGTCGTCATCTTGAGGTTGCTACATCTTGGAGGGTACCAGTGGGGCCACATAGCACGTGATGTACCCATGGCACCTTGCTCGTTTTATCTACCATTTTCATCATGGGATTCTGCAATGAATCTCGTGTTATTAGACTCTTCTACTATGCAGGATCGGTTCAAATCCCAAACCCCGTCCAAAAAGTTAGGTACTCCACTTGATCTGAGGCCGGACGGTCCAGATTAACGGGGTTCTTGACAGTAAAAAATATCATGATTGGTGTGGGACATTGCCCATTGAATTGACGAGAGGGTTCCCTTCGATAATTAGATGCCTGAAATCATGGTGTAGCGTGGACCAATGAATGACGAGGTGACTTTCCCGTCGAAGAGGGGCCTTTCCAGGAAACTCACTTCCCCCCCCGTCACTCTCACCACCCGTCTGTATCACTATCTTTGAATCACCGACCGCCATTTGGCGCATCAGTAGTGACGTCATTCCTCCCCTCTCCCCACGCTTGACACTTTAAGGTATCTATGGACAGCATCAATTTACTCTTTAATTAACTCTCAGTTTTTCTCACTAAGCAATCCTAAGAGTCCATTTTCTTAATTAGATAATTATCTACCTTGATTACCAGACCTAACCACTGAGATTATAGGGAATGATATCAGTCAAGATGCTACGGGTTTAGTTTTTAGCATTTAGTTACTTGATTACGACACGTGCAAAAGATTATAAAGTTGTCCTCTTCCTTGCTACACTAACTGGATTAATCCTTTAATTTGACGAGTATTAAGTTCGGCTCCCTTTTTCTTTAACAGTAGTAACTAATGGCCGGTGGCATTTGTAAAAAAATTCATTCCATTGGATTCTGTATTTTTATGAACTCTTCGAAACCCATCTTAAAACTAATTCATTATTTTAATTAATCTTATATACTTACCTATGTTATTGTTGTTAAAATGGACTACAAATAAAAATCTAAGTTAACATGGTATTATCTTTCAAATGCATGACCCTACTCTTATCAATAAAGTGACGAGGAAAGAGATTGAAAAAAAAAATTAATAAAAAAATTAAAAATAAAAAAAATAGTAATAAAAAAAATTAAGACCATATTTGACATAAAACAAAATAAAATAACTCAATTAAGAGAATACTATAAAATATTAAAATATGTAATTTGAAAAAAATTATGGGATGATATAATAAAATATTGAGAGAGGCATTGAAAAGATAATTCTATTAAAAGAGAATTTTAAAAAATATATATAATCAAAGGAATGGAGATTAAATTTAAAAATCAAAGGAGAATTAAATTAAAAGAAAATTTTAATTTTATAAATAATCTAAAATAAAGCAAATAGTAATAAAAAAACAATGATTAAATTTGAAATAAAAATAAATTGAAAGGCAACTTTGAAAATATACAAAGGTCGACTCTAAAATCAAGAAAAACAAATGAAAAATGAAAAAAATAACAATAATTACAAACCTGACATATTTAGGTCACATGCACCGTCCAAGAATAAAGGAGATGTCGTGAAGATTAAAACTTTGTTGTGAAAGTTGGAGTTTGGTCACTAGACAAAAACTACGGGAGAACTTATGCATACTTGCATGCGCAACCATCCTTTTCAAATTAAATAATATTTTATTTATGCAAAACTACTAAACTACCCGGACCATATTTGATGAAAAAAAGGATAAAATAAAATGACAAAAACATCCCTCGACCCAAGATAAAAACAATTTTTTATTTAAGAATTTTATGATAATTTTACTATACAAATAAAATATAAAAAGTCAGAACTAACCCTGATGACCACCAATTCATGTGTGTTTTTTTTATTCATGACATATTAGTTATTTTACTATTTAATAAAAAAAAGATTACTATACCCTGCTTCAAAGGTTATTTGTGTAGTGTTAATAAAAGTAAAAATATCATTCTATTATTTAAATTCATAATATCAATAAATCTATAGCTATAATAAAAATTAAACAATAAAACAACAATCTCTTTTAGTTTTTTTTAATTAATTTGGTGTGCAAGGATGAATATAATTTACTAAAACAAGAGTAATTGTTACTTCCTTCAGTATTTTCTAGCAAGTTTATGTAGTTTTGTCTAAAAGAGCTTATGTTTTTTATCCAATTCAGTGTACCTTTATATATCCTACCATTTATCAATGCTACCCTTTAATAAAAAATAATAATAATAATCAATGTGTCCGTCGGAACCTTTAATTTATTTCAATTCCCTATAATATCCACCGATCAGTTAGTCATGTTAAAATTAATCGTCACATGGACAACATACAATATAAATTAATAAGAATAACCATTTAACTCAATTAAAATTTCTATTTGAGTAAAAAAAACAAATTGTTTAAATACACTGTACATGATAGTTTCAATATATAACCAAGTTTGTCCATATTCAAATCCTTGACACCAAGACAAGAGAAGTTGTGATAGTTTTTTTTTTATTCTTTAAATAATATTAATAATAAAATAAGAGAAGTTGTAACATTTATGATAGAAGTGAGGGTAACAATATATTAATAATGATTATGATAATAATATCCATAATAATGTTGGTAGTGATTATAATAATATGGGTAGTGATTATAATAATGCGGGATGATAGTTGTTGTGATGATATTAATAAAAACATTAGTGGCGGTGATAATTGTTAATAAAAGTGATTATTATTATGGTATTGATTATGAATATAAAAAAATAATGATGAAGTGATGAGTATAGTTATATTGGCGATGATAATGTTGATGTAAAATATTAGTTGTTGTCATATAAGTAATAATAGAGTTGAAGAGTTATGACGAGATGATAATAAAATAAGAATCATGTAATAATAAAATAAAAATTATAATAAAAATTGATGTTAATTGTTATAGTGATAGAGGTTACGGTGTTAATTTTGATTGATGAGTTTATAGAACTAAGAAAAAAATTATTTTTTTCTTGTTTGTAAGGTTAAAAAATATTTTTTAAAATTAGACAAAAAAAGATAGAAAAATACTTCATATTAACTTATTTTTCAATATCTATTTTAATCTAAAAACATCTCTGCATAATAAAATAAAAAAAATTAAGTATGGGATCGCATCATTTACTAACGAATTTGCATGCAGCTGCAAATTAAAAAAAAAATATTACAAAAACAATTTTAATTAGTTTCCTTACAAATTTGTGCCATAATCCTATACTTTCTATGATTTACTACGGTATGTAAAGGACAAAATCATTGTAAAGTCCATCACAATTTAATTAAAGAAATAGAAAATATATTGACTTTTGGTCACAAAATATCACATTTTTTATTAAAATAATAATAATTTAACAGATAATGAACTTGTCAAACCACTTTTCTCTTTTCTCTTTTTTTTTTCCCGTGAGTATTCACGCATGCAAAATTACATATATATTATAACGGTAAAATATGAAAGTAATTCTATTGTTTTATTTTTCTAATTGAATGAACAGAATATCATGTTACTTAGGACAAAAATCTCCTCTTAAGATATCACGGATTTAGTTTACGTGTGCACTCACGTAATAATATTGAAATAAAAGAAGAACATATGTCTTCTGTTGGCTAAATTGTCGGCCTGTCGAGTTTTGTACCATGACAATCATGGGTTTGGATTGTACGCATACTATTCAGTTTCAACAGATGAGGTTTTTTTATATAATAAAAGTATAATAGTATTGCTTACACGTAAATTAAAATTCAGTATTTATATATATGTTAATTTTAGATAACGTTTGATTATTACTTTTAAATGGGAAAAATAGAAATAGTGAAAATATAACGATTATATTTCTCATGTTTTTTATTTTAAAAATATAAAGATCCATCTTGAAACTATTTTTTAAACAAATTTATATTATGTATTTATCCATGTTCTTTTAATCAAACATCATGTATGCTTTTAATGTATTTGCTTGAGTATTAATTTAAATCCTTGAATTTAAAAAATAAAACAAAACTTATTATATTGAAAACATATAAGTATTATCTAAATATATTTATTATACTTTATTTATTATTGAATTATGATAAAGAATTACAAATCAAATATTTAAATGAAAAACAATAGTATTGATTAGAAACACTAAATAGGTGGTATTTCACATAATAATATTTTAAAGTGTTAGCAATAAATTGTATAACTAAAAATAATTAAAAGTAAATTCAAGGAGTTGGCCTAATAGTTAAAAGAAGTCCACTTTCGTTCTTTATTTATTTTTTTTTAAATTTTTTGGATTCAAAATCTGGGGTCAGTGCTTAGAGGAATTTATTTATTTTTTTTAAAAAAAAAGGGTCTTGCCAAAAGTAAATAGCAAGGGTAGAAGAAGGTCCATGTTGCTTCGACCATAACGCCTACAAATCAAATAGAGGAAAATGTATTACAATTACAAACACGTGATCATGTAGGATTTCCTTTAGACACGATAAGTTCTCTTCATCGCCACATTTGACAAAGGAGACAAGTTGTCGGAGAACTTTATCACCAAATTTGTAGCTGAGAGGACGCAATGTATAATTGAGTAGACTATACATTTAGAAATTCGGTGAGAAAAATCTTCCGAATATTATAACATTTGATTTATTGATTTTATACAGCATTCACATAGTAGATAAATCTCTCGAAAAGCATCAATCATCCATTGTCACACCAGCTCAAGAAACTTTATACGATTCGATAAATAACCATCGATGATTAAATAATGCAAGAGAACTCAACATGGTGAAAATTAAAAAATAATTAAATAATGTAAGAGAAATAACCGGCCAAAAAGAGTAGAATCCTTTTTTTTTTTTTGAGGTGGGAAAATCATGATAAGATCAACACTATCAAAAAATCAAAAGTGTCGCACCTGACATCGCGGCGGCCTTAAAATTTTTTATGGAATGGAAAGAATGGATTTCTGGCATCCTATTCTTTGATGGGGGAATGGTCTTTGTTTAAGGAGTCGCCACCTAGTATTATGGTTACTAGGAACCCTAACTGGTCAATAGAGATTCTATGATTCGAGACTGGTTACGTAAAAGGGAAGATATCATCACCCCTTATACGTCCTACCTAAGGCAGGCTGCATTGCTACTCTTTGTCTTTAATTGCTAATATTTTTTTTTGTTGGTTTATACTATGATTGTTTGTGTGTAATATTTCTGACTCTGGCACCAGTGAATATTCAACTACGGATATTTCCAACTCTGGCGTTGGTAAATATTGCGTAGGTATCAAAGTAAATAAATTTAAATCATTAATTGCTAATATTTTTTTTTGTTTATACTATGATTGTTTATGTATAATATTCCTGACTCTGGCGTCAATGAATATTCGACTACGGATATTTCTAACTCTGGCGTTAGTAAATATTACGTAGGTATCAAAGTGAACAAATCAAAGTCATCATTTTTTTATTCCTGACTCTGGCGTCAATGAATAAAAAAAATAAAATCAGTTTATTATATTTTTTTTAAAAAAAGTAAAAATAAAATATTTTTAAATCAGTATCTTTTATATTCCCGACTCTGGCGTCAATGAATAAAAAGATCAAATAGATTTTTTTTTATGCATGTATATCTTTATGTAACTAAGTAAAAGAAAAATACAATAAAATAAAATAAATTATTAACTTTATTCCTGACTCTGGAGTCAGTGAATAAACTTATAATTTTATTTTATATTATTTTATTTTTATTTTTTACCTACTTTTATTTTTACGAAATTAAACAAAGTTCAATGAAATAAATTTGAATCAATATTTTTATTTTTTGCTCTGGTTATTCATGAATAAAAACAAAAAATTCATTTTTTATTTTTTATTTGCACATTCAGACTCTTTTTTTTAATTTTTTAATTTTTAATTTTTTCTATTTTTTTTTTATATATTTTTTTTTGGGCTGGGCCCAGCTCAGCATATATTTTATTTTAGTTTTTACCAACAGGCGTGCGTGAACTGCTTACGCACTTTTGCTACAGGAAGCATGTAATTAAAATGTAAGGAGGGAAAGAGCAACTTACCTGATGCTGCAACTAAAGATGATAATGATAGTGAAGGGCCGACTTGATGCTATTTTCTCTTCCTCTGTTTTCCTCTTTATCAATTTGATCCCATTTATATTTTTTTTATATCTATAAAGGATAGTTTTGTTTTTTTTCAAGCATACCTCTAGCAAACACAGTAACCAGTTAATTATTTTAGTAAGGAAGGAAGGAAACTTACCTAGGCGTGTGGCTGCTGAAGGCGAAGTCGAGGGAGACTGGGGAGAAAAAAGGATTAAGGGGCGGCGGCTAATATAAAGTTCGTCGCCCCCTTCTTTTTTTATGTTTCTTTATGTTAAGGTTTCTGGTAATGGCCTCCTCTTAAGATTTTTTTCTTTTAGGGTTTCTCTCTAATCGTCTTCCTTCCTCTCTCTCTCTCTCTCCTTTTTTTGCTCTATTTTTCTAGGTTAATTCTCTATTCTCGGGTCTATCCTCCCCTCCTTTCTTTACCTTTGACATCTGTATTTATAGTGTCAGAGTCCCTTTGTGTGTGAGAAACCAAGTTTCAATCAAACTCATTCTCTTTTTTGAAGTTCGAATTCGAATCAAATTCAAAAGCAGACAACTATCATTATCTTGAGGATTATCTTGAACAAGGTAAGGATTATCTTGAAGTAGATAAGGATTATCTTGAAAAAGGTAAGAATTAGCTTGAAGGTAAGGATTATCTTGAAGAAGATAAGGATTATCTTGAGGATAAGGCTATAATGACAAAGGGACACTGTAATCCTTAATTTTTACAGAAGTTGACAAATCACACTTTTCATCGAAATAAATCTCTGATCTTTTAATTTTTCATTTTAAACCATGTAAAAATTAAATTAAAATCCAAAGGGCCAAAATTGGGTTATGACAGTTGCCCCCTCTTTATAATATTTACAATGCAAAGATATTGAAAATTTTCATTTTCTTTAGCTTTGTGTAGTAAATTTATAAAGAAAAGTAGATACGGAAAGAGATTTTTTTTTTTGTAGAGTCTTGAAAACTTCGAAAACAGTAGATTGACATATAGATAGAGTATAGAAGATATCACCTGAAATAATGAACACTAACAAACCTGAAACACACTGAAACAAAAATAAGAAATAACAAAACACAATAATAAAACCAAAAGACACAAAAATTCACAAATGAAGGCTCAAATCCAATCTAAGCTTTTTACGGCTTTTCTTAGTTGACCAATTTATGCGACTCATGGAAGGATCAATTACAGGAATGAAGGATTGTAGTTGGTCAATGAATTGTTCAGCAGTAGCAGCAGAGATTATGATTTGTCGTGCAGAAGATGTTAGAAATTCCTGTTCTACAGCATGATCAAGAAAAGACAACAACTTATCATAATAACCATTAACATTTAACAAACCTATGGGTTTATGGTGAATGTGCAGTTGAGCCCAAAAGGAAATATGAAAGATCTCTTCCAATGTACCTAGACCACCTGGTAAAGCAATGAAGGCATCAGCATGGTTAAATATTGCATTCATTCGAGCCGACATTGTGGAGACCTGAAGTTCCTCTCCAATTGTTTTTCCAATGATGTCCCCTTGTGCTAAAGCTTCAGGGACGACCCCCAAAACTTGACTACCTCCTAAAAATGCAGTTATTGACACACCTCTCATTAACCCAAGACTGCCTCCCTCATACACTAAATGAATCTTTCTCTTAGCTAGTACCTGACCAAGATGATTTGCTGATTCTAAAAACTCTTTTTCTTTCCTCGGACTAGATCCACCGAAAACACAAATACTTTTTATTTGATGACTTGAGGAACTTGCCATTTCTACACACTTCTGTATTTGTTGAATGTATGGGTTGAGTAGAAATGAAAAAAAGGAAAAGAGGGTTTTATAGATGAGAAATTAGAAAGGCAATCATAACACCTATATATAGGTCAGCTGGAGTCTCACTCTCTCTCTCTCTCTCTTTATTTATTATTTATTTACTTTTGAAAAAGCATGTGTATATACAGGTAGTTGTGATTGTGGCTCACATCTTCCCTTGGTTTTACGTCCAAGAACGACTTAAACACCCTCTATGGGTCAGGGATAGGCTTCCCATCCAGTTTTCTTAAAAACTGGCAAACAGGGTTTTTTTTAGTCAGATTCTCAAGACTAAGTCGATCATGTTCTTTATGAAATAGTGGCCATAAATCATGAATTGCACGATGCACATCTCTACTAGGATGCATCTCAAGAGTCAATAGAAGATTATCTAAAGACTCCTTACTTAGGCCATCCTTAATGAATTGTATTTTATCTTCATGGTTTATAGATACCATTCCTAAATAACGACATTATGCATTACAAGTCTATCTAGCACATCGATGACAGACTTTCAGTCGTTTTGCACGACGTTTCTTTGCAAAAATGCTTTTACCTATTCCAGGCATGTGTGAAATGGAGTTAGAGGACTCACCTGATAATCAGACCTTTGCTTCAATCAACCAGCGAATATCTTTAGGAATTCCATGATTCATTAACAATCTCAATCTTGCACATCTAGCACGGTAAATTTTTGTTATCGCATTCTGAGGTAGAGCAGGAAAATACTTTTTCAATTTTTCAAGATTAGTGTCCATTTTCAAATGAGAATTGGAAGAGAGATTCAAAGAATTGCATAAATATATACACAGATATCAGTTATTGTGGGAAACTGAAAGAACCGACTTAAGTCACGGAGTACCGTTATCCGCCATTTAACCGGGGTGAGAGAAACTAGCAAAAATCACTCAAAAAGAAACACAAAAATAATGTGAGAAAAACAAAATAATCAACCTTTATCTACAAGATCATTCCAACCAGTTGATTCATTTTCACTAGGAAATTTATCAAAGTAAGCTTTCAAACAATGTCCATTTCCTTAAAATCATTGTCATTCATTGAATTCTCAATATCACATGCCCCATAAGAATTACTCCATCTTGATTTTAGCTCTCTATGTAATGAATAGAGTTGAGAATTATAAAACAAAACTTTTTGACCAGTATCAATCTTTTGACAATTTTCACAAGTTTTGCAGAATGCATGCGTGTCCTTGAACATGGTGGGCCAATAAAATCCATTTTGAAAGATTTTTGCAACAGTCTTTTTTGACGAGAAATAACTTCCACATGCTTCAGAATGACAAAGTTTAATGACACTACTTACCTCATTGTCGGGAATGAATCTTTGAAATATTTGATCAGGACAATATTTGAATAAGTTAGGGTCATCACAATAAAAGCTCTTCACTTCGTTCAAAAACTTTTCTTTGTCTTGGGTACTCCAATCAGCTGGCAAATCTCCTAAAGCAAGAAAATTGATATTTTTATCATACCAAGGCATTGGACTAAGAGAAAGTAAGGATTCGTTAGGAAAGTAATCATCGATTGGTGTGATGTCAGATGTCGAATCTGTTGTCACTGTTGACAAAAGATTCGCATCAACATTTTCGGTGCTTGTTTCATTCGTGATTTCTTCCTCAGAATAAACCATTTGCAAATCTTCAGTTTCATCCAATTCATTTTTACTTAAAGTAGATTCAAGTTGATCATAAACTAATTCATCAATATGATCTACTTCTTGTAAATCATTATCATCTCCAGGTTGCTTGCAAATGTTGAAAATATTCATCTCCAATGTCATGTTTCCAAATGATAGCTTCATCAGTCCATTCCTACAATTAATCAATGCATTAGAAGTTGCAAGAAATGGACGTCCTAAAATAACAGGAAATGAATTACATGCTTCAACAGGTTCTGTGTCCAAGACAATAAAATCCACAGGATAAATGAATTTATCGACTTGTACTAACACATCTTCAATTATTCCTCTAGGCACTTTTACAGATCTATCGGCAAGTAAAAGAGATATAGAAGTTGGTTTTAACTCACCTAGATTGAGACTCTGAAAAACTGAATATGGAAGTAAATTCACACTAGCACCAAGATCAAGTAAGGCTCTTTCAATTTTATGCTCTCCAATAAAGCAAGAAATTGTAGGACAACCAGGGTCTTTATATTTCAAAGCATTATTATTCTGAAGAATAGCACTTACTTGTTCGGCTAGAAAGGCTTTCTTTTTCACATTCAGTTTCCTCTTCACAGTGCATAGATCTTTCAAAAATTTAGCATAGGAAGGAACCTGTTTAATAGCATCCAGCAAAGGTATATTGATCCTTACCTGTTTGAAAATTTCATAAATTTCAGAATTGTGATTGACTTTCCTTTGTTTGGTCATGGCTTGAGGAAATGGAAGTGCTGGCGGTGAATCAGTCGTTTCTTTGCAATTTTCAGATTCAACCCCTTCCTTACCCTCAAAGATTGATTCATCATCTTTCTCATAAGGTTCAAGAGAGGGTTTTTCAATAACCTTACCACTGCGCAGAGTAGTGACTGATTTGACTTGATCCATGTGTTGGCTTCTGGAACTACTTGCATTTGCATTGTATTGCCCCTTGGGATTTTGTTATGGTTGAGATGGAAACTTACCTTTCTCTTGGAAACTGAGTGCAGATGTTAATTTTGCAAAGTTATGTTTAAAATCTGTCATGTTTTGAGCAAGTTGAGTATTGATTGTCTCTTGCTTTTTAATGAATGCATGCAATGTTTTCTTAAGATTTCTTCTAAGAGGTGGAGCATAAGGAGGTGCATATCCATGAGAATTTTGGAAATTATGGTGTGCTTGAAACGGTGGTTGTGAAGTTTGTGCATTGTTGTTCTCACTCTTCCAACTAAAATTTAGGTGATTTCTCCAACCAAGGTTGTATGTTTGGGAGTATGGGTTGTGGTTGGCCCATTGGAAATTGTTTAAAGCATGGGCTTGTTCATGGAGACATTCCTTAAAAGAAGGCAAGGTTGGATAACCGTTGGTTGAGTGTTCATTTATTTCACAGATTTGACACACAATGTTTTCAACAGATTTTAATAGACCACTCTTTTTCAATTCTTGTGCCTCGACTTTTCTAGCTAAAGATGCAAACTTGGCTTGAAGGTCATGATCTTCCCTAAGGTTGTACATACCTCCACTAGATGTATGATGTTGAGTTTTACTCAGTGCCTCAGAAGTACCCGCGGTGTCCCAATTTTGAGCATTTTCAACTAACAAGTCTAAGTACTCCATTGCTTCATCAGGGTCTTTATCTTCAAAAGTTCCATTGCACATCAATTCAACCATTTGCCTATCATTAGGTGTTAACCCTTCATAAAAAAGAGAAACCAATCTCTATGTTTCAAAACCATGATGAGGGCAAGTACTAAGCAAGTCTCGATACCTATCCCAACATTGGTAAAATGTTTCTCCTGGTTTTTGAGTGAAAGTGGTGATTTGTCTTTTGAAAGAGTTTGTTCTATGAGATGGGAAAAACTTCTTTAAAAACTGTTGTTGCATTTCATCCCAAGCACGAATGAATTCTGGTCTCAAATTTTATAGCCATGTTTTAGCTTTATCTTTTAATGAAAAAGGAAAAAGCTTTAATCTGATGGTGTTCATGCTACAATTTAAATTATTATATGTGTTGCAGACCTCCTCAAATTCCTTTAAATGCAAGTATGGATTTTCCAATTCTAAGTCATGAAAAGAAGGTAAAAGTTGAATAATACCTGGTTTAAAATTAAAATGAGATGTATCGGGAGGAAAAACTATGGATGATGGTGCACTTGTTCTTATGGGATTCATGTGGTCTCTAAGTGTTCTAGCACAGTTATTCTCATTATTCTCATTATGAAGTGATTGATTATTTTTTTCGGCCATATTTTCTGAAAATGATGAGGATACCCTACAAAGTCTACCACTTGATGTACGTGACCACACTCTCATGCACGTGTAGGAATAGAATAAAAGAAAAGGAAAACAAAAGAAGAAGAAATAATAGAAAAGAAACAAAGTTATATACAAGAAAAGTGAAAAAAATAAAATAAAATAACTACTATAATTTATACAAGACTTACCTCCCCGGCAACGGCGCCAAAAACTTGACACGACCAAAAGATTGATGTCTTCTCCCAAGTGCAGGAGTGTCGAAGTAATAAATAACCCGGCAAGACCGGGGTCGAACCACAGGGAGGTTAATTGTACAAATTATAAACAACAATAGTACAACAACAATAATAATAATTGTCGCACCCGACATCGCGGCGGCCTTAAAAATAATTTAAATGGAATGGAAAGAATGGATTTCTGGCATCCTGTTCTTTGATGGGGAATTGTCTTTGTTTAAGGAGTCGCCACCTAGTATTATGGTTACTAGGAACCCTAACTGGTCAACAGAGATTCTATGGTTCGAGACTGGTTACGTAAAAGGGAAGATATCATCACCCCTTAAACGTCCTACCTAAGGCAGGCTGCATTGCTACTCTTTGTCTTTAATTGCCAATATTTTTTTTGTTGGTTTATATTATGATTGTTTGTGTGTAATATTCCTGACTCTGGCGCCAGTGAATATTTAACTACAGATATTTCCAACTCTGACGTTGGTAAATATTGCGTAGGTATCAAAGTAAATAAATTTAAATCATTAATTGCTAATATTTTTTTTTGTTTATACTATGATTGTTTATGTGTAATATTCCTGACTCTGGCGTCAGTGATTATTCGACTACGGATATTTCTAACTCTGGTGTTAGTAAATATTACGTAGGTATCAAATTGAACAAATCAAAGTCATCATTTTTTTTTCCTTTCATTCCTGACTCTGGCGTCAGTAAATAAATAAATAAAAGTAAATTTTTATTTACGCGTGCACATATTTTTTTTTATTTTTCTAACTAAATAAAATAAAATACAACGAATAAAAATAATATAAATTTAAATTGGTATTTTTATTCCTGACTCTGGCGTCAGTGAATAAACCAATAAATTTATATTATTTTTATTCATGCATACATATTTTTATTTTCATATTTTTTATTTTTTATTTTATTTTAGTTTTTACCCACAGGCGTGCGTGAACTGCTCACGCACTTTTGCTACAGGAAGCATGTAATTAAAATGTAAGGAGGGAAAGAGCAACTTACCTGATGCTGCAACTAAAGATGATAATGATAGTGAAGGGCCGGCTTGATGCTATTTTCTCTTCCTCTGTTTTCCTCTTGGTGTCCCTCTAATCCTCCTTTTCTCTGTCCTTTTTTTTTTCAAGCATACCTCTAGCAAACACAGTAACCAGTTAATTATTTTAGTAAGAAAGGAAGGAAACTTACCTAGGCGTGTGGCTGCTGAAGGCGAAGTCGAGGGAGACTGGGGAGAAAAAAGGATTAAGGGGCGGCGACTAATATAGAGTTCGTCGCCCCCTTCTTTTTTATGTTTCTTTCTGTTAAGGTTTCTGGTAATGGCCTCTTCTTAAGATTTTTTTCTTTTAGGGTTTCTCTCTAATCGTCTTCCTTCCTCTCTCTCTCTCTCTCCTTTTTTTGCTCTATTTTTCTGGGTTAATTCTCTATTCTCGGGTCTATCCTCCCCTCCTTTGTTTACCTTTGACATCTGTATTTATAGTGTCAGAGTCCCTTTGTGTGTGAGAAACCAAGTTTCAATCAAAACTTCAAGCATGCATAGGAGGAACATGCAGAGAGAGAGAGAGAGAGAGAGCTCTTAAGCTATGCAGATTTAATTAAAAGATGAAGCTAAGAATTTGAATTCCATCAGCACAAGGAAGAGAACGACACTAAATTACCCTTTAGCCATGCATGCTTCGTTCGGTCTTCACCCGTTTTGCTTATCCACTAACATAAAAACAAATCTTAAGAAATATTAGACAAATTAACAAATCTTTTTATTGATGCACGGAGAGAAGGAACACCAAGCAGAAGGGAAAAAGAAAATAAAGATTTCTTTTGGAATTTATAAGACACGCACGAGTATGCTTAATAATCACATGGCTCTACCTATAATTGCGAAGTCGTCATCTCCCTCGTGCTCCAAGCAAATAAAAAATGTTCATATAAATCAACCCAATGGATAACTATATACGTACATACAAAAAATAATAGTTATGAAGCAAAAGACCTAAAATCTATAACAAAAATGGTCAAATCACCAAATCAATATGGTGTTAACTTGGTGAGAGAGAAGAAGTGAAAGAAAACAACATTCAGATAATTAATCCTTTCTATAATAATAATAATCAAAGCTTCATTGCCATTGCTGTTAACTTGGTGTCTTGAATGCCACCAAACCAGAGTTGCTGGCAACCAATTATCTGAAGAGTCTGTCCACAAAAAAGGAGTAGAAGAAAAGTCCTTCAGTTGTTCCAAGTCATGGAATCAAATACACGTAGTTAAAAAACGAGATATATAATAATCAAGTTAAGTTCATGGGAAGACCTAAGAATCACTCACGCATGGCATTCATTAAATTACAAATTAAAAAAAATTATGCCAAAACCCTCAAGCGATAATCCCCAGTACTCTCTCAACCAACCAATCGTCTTCCTATAGATAAGAAGATGACAATGATAATCGGCTAATTCTAAATCATAGCTGTGTTGTTGTGATGGCCAAGGAAAAATAAAAGCAACCAGACTGTAGATCAGTTCCTCACAAACCATACCTAAAACGCTTTCATCAGTCATGCGCTTCTTTATTGATTGCATCCATTGATATTTCCAATCCTCGATAATATTAGCAATTAAAATAGGCTACAGCATATATGATGATGAGAAGAAAAAAAATGGATAGTTACATGAATCAAATATATTAAAGAAATAATTTAACCTAACATTTTACATTTTACAGATAATATAAATTATATCTTTGAATCTTATCTAACAATTTAAGTTATTACATTAAATTAATTTTTTAATATGATATCAAAATTTTAATAATTAAACAGTTATAAATTTGAATCTTGTTATTTTTATATATTTAATAAAAATTAAATACAATAAAATATAAATTTTAAACCCAACAAAAATTAGAAAAACACGAAAAAATTAAATACAATAAAATATAAATTTATATAAATTTTAAACCCGATAAAAATTAGAAAAACACGAAAAGCTAAGTAGTGACTACCTTCCTAGAAAAACACTCTAATCTGAAGAGGAGAGGAAAACAATGTGCGGCCCACATTACAACATCTATGTCCATAGTTTTGTGCTATGAAAACAACGACCCGAAATCAAAACATATGTTTGCATTTCTCTTGAACTCCATCGACATCATATGTAGTTTGACTCATTAATCTTACACTTAGTTAATGTCTTGAGATAAGAAAGATTTTGGAAAAGATCATAGCAACGCATAATGTAAAGCTTTCATAATGCATTCAATAATATTGGAAATTCTACTTTCAGTGAACTGAGTTCCTGGTGAAACGTTCCATTTCTCTTGGCAGTTCTTATTTCATGTGATGTGTGTCTCTATCTCTATGCCAATTGGAGCTTTTTTATTCTTTTCCAGCTGCCAGTGAAAAAACCTACTTTTAATTGATGTCTGTCTCCTTTTGACGGACCAACCTTTTCCAGTTTTCGTTTCCTTTCTGTTCTTTTTGCACCCTCCTTGCTTCCTGGAGCCATTTTCCAGAAAGCACTTGAGAATGTGATGCAAATGAATGAGAAAGCTCTCTTAAAGTCTCGTTGCTAGTCCCATCTTCTACCCTTTCTATGTTTCTGTTGTCGCCCAGTAACAGATTTAGGCCCCGTTACTGGTTCGCAAGTTTAAAAGTATTTAACACATTTCAAGTATGGATTTATTGAAAAAGCTTTCTCTTGAAATCTTAGTTAATTAAATACAATTTATAATATTTTTAAACCTAAATCATAACCGCGAATGTTACTATACTACCAAACACACATTTATTCTTCAACCTTGGAAAAACTTTCGAATTGCAAGTTTCCAATGTATACAAGTGTTATCACGGAAATAACTCAGAATTTCAAATCATTCACTTGCTTTAACTACCAAGCTATGCTATGGATGTGGGAGCATTAGCTCCGTTCTTGAGGAGCCGGAGAAATTGTTGGAATTCTTTGAAAAAGAATTGCGAGCCAGTGCCCTTCTAGATTTTCTTCTTCATGACATATACAAAACTTTATGACCCCCAACGGCCTTGGGGTCTTTGTTATATTTCCATATATAAGCCTATAAAAAAGAAAGAAAGAAAACTTCTCTCATCCACCACAATGGATGCATATAGAAGGAAGGAAATGAAAAAAAAAAAAAAAATCCTTTATCGTTCCTTGTTTGTAATATATAATTCTTTCAATTAGGATGAATTGACTTTCACCATTTTTCTTTTTTATTAACAAGATAATAATGTTATCATTGCAAAATGACCATCTTTCATGACAATTATATCATTAAAGAACAAGGAACATGTAACTATAAAATATCTGCCTGAGGCGTAAGTGCATAATTGCAGCTCAGGTCGATTTCATGTTTCTTTGTACAAAATGTAAAGAAAAAGTGATAAGAGTCATGTCATCATGAGGTGCATGGACTGGAATTCTGAGTGGATTATAATTAAATTAAATAACAACTTGAAAGTGTTCTTACAATTTATTCACACAGCAAAATTGAATTTTAATTAGTGCCAATTGTTTGATACCTATATCAGTATTTTAAGAACACTTGTTTAATTATATATATAAAAAAAAACTGTATACCAACTTGAATGATAATTATGATATATCTTTATTGATATTGGATCTATCTATATTTATGTCTAATATCAGTAAATATATATGATAAATGTCACCAAAATTATCATAAATTTATATTGTCAACATAATAAAAACAATTGTAAAATATTGTTCTTAAATATACTAAAATGGCCCTTTTATTTGGATTTTTGAGGAAATACCACTACAAGTCAGTTTCTATTAGGGAAAAAAAGTACTTCAAAATTTTAATTTAATTATAAAATATAATTCATAATAAATTCATATTCCTATTCAAAACCCTTTGCTCAAAACATTCTATTTATCATATTAAATAATCATTACAATTTAAGATTTTGATCTTTTTTTAGTCTTCAAAATCGGTTTTGCATGGTGATTGCTCATATCACCTCTTTCTTTCTCCTCTAACCGAAAGAAATATTTTCTCATATTTACTCCATGACTACTTGTTCATTTGCTTCTTAGCAGTACTGGTAATGGGACCATCCTTTTAGCGTATAAAAGAAAAAAAAAAGAAAAAAGAAATGAGATGATTTTGTAATTTACATATTGAACAATGCTGTGTTAGTGTAATCATCAAAAATATTTCCAGATATGAGTGATCACAGTTTCCTCAGACCACATTCAAGAATCTCTCACTAACAGAAAGAGATCAAAATCGTAACAGAAGCCAAAGTAAGTTAAATGTAGACTGAAACAAAGGGCATTGCAAGATTGAAGGATACAGTAAGGATCAATGATTAAGATTAAATTTTATTTTGATTGCGAAAACCAAGAAAAAAAAAGGACAGTACTGTGATACATCGCAAAAACTAACAAAACAGTTCAACATTTATTATGGGAGAACAGCTTGCACTCATAGAAACTTGTCCAATCGGCTTTTTTCTTTTCTTTTTTCTTTCAGGGTTCAAACTCGAGAACTATTAGCCTGGAGGGCGTGGACATGAAAGCAACTTAACGTAGATTATTGGCTAAGGCATCTTCTGTCCATTTCTCATCGGTTGAATCAAGAAATGAAAGCAATGACATGAAATCAAAACCTTGTTCAGCTTGAACGCATTTATTGCTAGTCCAATCTGCCTCCAACAATTCAGAAAACTCTGCTATTTCTCTTGGATTGCATCCATTAATAGACACACTATAATGATCACCATCTACCTGTATGGTATTAGTGGAATGATTAGCAGTACTAGTTATATCATTGAGGTCACTTGACTTTGGGAAGTCTGAATCAAGAATCTTGAAGAAGTCTTCCATATAATGAAAATCCATCAAAATGTTGGACAAATTGTCATTATCCCCAGATGCTAACCCCTTGCTTGATGATTCATTTTCATGATGTGTGTTGAATGGTGCCATTGCAAGAGTGCTAACTAGATGATCTTGAGCCATATTGTTTTCTTGTAATGCAGTAGCGGGAACAACCACCCCAGTAGTGCAGTACTGTGATTCAGTGGTCTGATTCTTGACATTTGATACTGCTGCCCCATTTTCAGATCCTGATGCTATTTGTTTCCTATCAACTCTAGGCTGCTTCCGAGGTTGCGAATGTTGTGCCTTCTTAGCGATATTGGTGTGCCAATAATTCTTTATTTCGTTATCTGTTCGTCCCGGAAGCCGTCCTGCTATCAGAGACCATCTGGTGGAAAAAGAAAGGAAAAGGTTAACTAAATATCACTTACCCATCTTCATTAATAATATACTCAATCCCTTGAAAGAAGGAAATAATGCATGTACACATCACCTGTTGCCTAAGAGCTTATGCAGCCTGATAATGAGGTCTTCTTCATCATCTGAGATGTTGCCTCTCTTAATATCAGGTCTCAGATAATTCATCCAGCGAAGCCTGCAACTCTTCCCACATCTCTTAAGTCCTACAACATGCATGTAGGCATCAGAAACAGTTCAATATTAATTTCTCCTATCCTAATAACAGGCAATTACTCATGCACAGTATATATGTATAGAATATGTAAGCATAAATGGTTTCTTAATTACCTGTTTCTTTGACAATATTGCTCCATTTACCTTCGCCATGGATCTTGACATAATCCACAAGCATTTCATCTTCCAGAGGTGTCCATGCTCCTTTGTTCATACCATCCGCTGAGCACCTCGGCTTTCTTCCCATCTCTTGCTGTATCTCACTACTAGCTACAGCTCGATGTCCTCTGGATGACTGGATACCTGGTACTGTTGGCTTTTATTATTGATAGTGTGTATAGATTCGATGTCCTGCTGTGCGAGATGACTTATTTGGTATTGAATCGAACCAATAATACATGCCAAAGATAGCAAGGAGCGTCCAAGCTATAACAGGACCACTTCATCACTCATTATATAGGAAAGGACCACCCGGCATTGATTAAAATTGAATGCTTGCTATCAAATTTGCCAACGTGCTTTTGCTTCCAATTAATTAGCACCTAAAAAGACTGTGGTGAAGTTGCACAAATAACGACAATTATTCTCTGCCATACACTAATTATATATTACTGAAATGTTTTGTTTCAAATATAAAAAGAAATAGAATTTAATTAATTGAAGAGGCTAGCTTAAACATTTCACAAAACATAATTAAATATTTATTGTCATTTTGATATATTATTGAATCGATCTTTCCCAGCTAACATCTTTCATTTTTGGATTGTTTTATCAATTGTATAAAATAATATGAGTTCTCACAGGTCTCGAAATTAAATAATTTTTATTCCATTAATGGGGTGTTTTAATTAATTAATAAAAGTAATTCAGTGACCCCACTTGTAATACTGAAATAATGAAAACAAACAAAAAAACAAAACCAACAAATTGTATTTTATTTTTTATTAAGATCTTGGATGGGTGTTCCGTGTTGTGTCTACCATGGATTCCACGTTGCATGCCCTCCCTTGCCTTTTCTGTCATTGTTATTTGTCAGTATGATTTTTTTTTTCTTCCATTTCGTGATTAATTATAATTATAAAATTCAACCACCCTTCTATATTTTCTCTTCTCCAGAACTAACATGTGGCCATTTCGAGTTCTAGAGACTTGAAAGTTCGTTGGCTGCGTTTACTATTAGTCCACAATACAAGAAACGAATAGTGATATACTCAGGGAATTGAAAGTTTGTTAGTTACCGACAAAAAAAAAATCTCTCTCAAATCTTCTTCTCCTTGATGTGAATCTAAGTGCCCACATCTTGGACTTTAACGTTTATCACTGGGGGTGTTTGCGGGGGCTAAAGGAGGGTGGTGGGGGTGCTTAATTTTTAATTTCAAGAGAAGTTGCAATTCAAGAACTCTGTATAATTATGATAATTGAGATGAACTGACTCAATCATGGTTCTTGCCGCACTACATATAGATATGAGCACACCAAGTTATCCTCAAAGAACAGGCAAAAAACCTTTTCGTGCGAAAACTGCTGCCCTGCACAACACTTTGCCATTGATAGTGCATATGCATTTAAAACGTTATGCCAAACATTTGCAGAAAAAGAACAAGCAAAAAAGAAAAGAAAAACATATGATCAAGATCTTCAATGGAATCATTACAGAAGAAAAAACATGGAAAAAAATATATATTCCTCCCAAATCTGTTCTGTCTGGTTATTGAAGAAAGTCTGTTAAGGATCGCAAACCAATTAAACCACACAATTCGTTGAGGACTCACCAATTTGAACCACAAGCTGACTCCAAGTCTCTTTCTTCTGCAGAAAATCTCCAACTGATCTGATTGTCAGGGATGTGATCATCTAGGCTGAGCTTCCATAATTAGAATAGAGACGCGTGTTATTTACATGACAATGATTGCTATTACTGAATCCGCACTAATGTAGACGTAAAAATTGAATATATTTTTATCCATATCATAAAAATTATTTTTTATATCATTTGTAATTTCATGCCCATGAAAATGCGTATATAGTCATACTTCTTTTTTTAATATTACAATTTTTAACAAATATAAATAAAAATATCAAAAAAATAATTTTATCAGTAAATTACAATAACCTTACAATGGTATATTCCTCTTTATATCCCGTATGGTATATACTGACATAAAAATTTTATCAGTATATACTGAGAAAATTATAGTAAAAAAATAATATAAAAAAAATAAAATAACATGTCATTCTTACAAGTGATATTATCGACATAATAAATTTGTTATTAATATTCATATGTAGTTTTTAAGTTATAAATTGATAATTACCCCCTCTCTCCTCCCTCCTTTCTTCTTTTTCTATTTCTCTTTTTGTAAAAAAATAATAAAAGATCACTAGCTACTTACTCATTTTGTGTGATCTTGAAAAGGGAGGAAGGAAGCTGAAATGTTCTTCTACTTGCTGGCCTTATCGTTTAGCTGGAAATTAAGAAAAATTACATATTTTTGTTTTATTTTAACTCATTTTAAAAATATTAATCTTTTGATATTTTAATATAGTATGTCATAACCCAATTTTGGCCCTTTGGCTTTTAATTTAATTTTTACAGGGTTTAAAATGAAAAATTAAAAGATCAGAGATTTATTTCGAT